>NW_007578407.1:277103-348130 GCF_000690725.1 Stegastes partitus | reverse complement strand
TATTTATATTTGTGTTACTGCGACTTCTTGTTAACACACAGCAGAACTTCATTTAACTAATGACGTGACGACAACCAACTGGCTGCACATGTGATGACTTTGGGCGTGTACGTGTTGAGTACATGCTGTCTAACTGGTTGTGCCCTGTTTGCCTCGCTTGACTTACAAATGATGTGAAACAGGCATGTATTAAACTACTTCACAATTGTAGGTATATATATTTTGGCTATATTTATGATTTTTGGTGGTTACATGTTTTAACTTTCTATTTAAGGCAGGACAGTGTGGGGAAAAAAAACACTTTTTTACATACTAGTCAGTTTTGAAATTTTGAGCTATTTTTACACGTCTTCTTTCAAATTAGGGGAAAGAAAACACCCACAATATATATGTAGATGTTTGTGTTGATATATGTAGATGTTTTAGTACAAGTTAGTGCTTATTTGATGAAATATTGCCTCATCTTCATATTTAAACATTCAATTTTTGAAAATTTGCAATACAAAAATAATTGCCTTCATATAAATAATCATATGGGAAGGTTTCATGGTAGTCTTTCAGTTTAACCAATAAATACGGGTTTCCAGTATTAAATTAAAGAATTCTACATTGCATATTTTAAAATGCTGCTTTCTCAAAATGTTTAATTTTTTGGTTACTCTGAGCCAGAGAAACATTCCAGTTTTATTTCTGTCTGTATTTGGAAGGGATTTTACAGGGATTTGTTTATGTATCATTCACAGCCTGGTTTATGTAACATTTTATTCCCAGAAATCATCACGGAAATTGATTTGTTTCTGGCTGTTGACGGTATTTTCTGATTTATGGAGGGGAAAATGTGAAAACCTTTGACTCTAACATATCAACACAAGGTAACAAGAATTTTGAATCTGGCTTTATCAAATGCTCAGATTTGTTTTTTCGAAATTAATGCAGAACAAGTGCATTTTTTTTTAGGTATATAATACCTCACTAGTGTATTTAAACCAATTCAGGAAACTTGTAGTGCAGCATATTGCTTTCTTATAGTAAGCAATCAACCGGGGAAGAGTCATGTTGAAATCTATTCGTTAAAAATGTTGCCCTTTTCATTTATAGTGTCTCCTAATTTTAAACACCTTGGGGCACAATAGTTGTTCATATTGTTAATGCATGGTGCATATTATTAAGTTATTACAGTTTAATTAAACTACCTCACAACCTACCAGGGTCCATGTAATTTTCTTTTATACATACATATATATATATATATATACTTTGGACCTCTATGTGGGTTAATTCGGCCCTGATGTGCAGTCGTGGAGATAAAAGATTGTGTGTCTGTCAGCAGATGAAGCTACTTTTCCATCTGCTGTGAAATGCCTAATTAAAACGATACTGATTCTGCGCAGTGCGCCTCTCCGTGCTTCATGACGTAACTGACGTTCCCTGTCAGAATCCAGGAAGTGGGTCGCTCGCTGTTGTTTGTGTTCGTTGGTCGCTCTTCGTGTCTGTTTTTCTGATTCAATTCAGCGCTTTTTGCGGGACGAAATGGCGACGTTTATTTCAGTCCCGTTAAAAAAATCCTCTGAGGTGGATCTGGTGAAACCGCTGGCGAAATTTGTCATAGCTTCATACCCAGCGGCCGAGGAGCAGGGAGAGTATGTCCGCGCCGTGGAGGAGCTCAACAAGCTCCGCAAGAACGCGCTGGGAAGGCCGCTGGACAAACACGAGAGCTCCCTGGAGATTATTCTCAGGTAAAAAACCGCCCTGTAACACCTGAACCAGCTGCCATTTGACTCATGCTCCGAGCGACCGTCTTACCGGTGGCGGTGTGTTAGCTTAGTCACTGCCGCACCCAGCAGGGTTAGCTTTGAGCTGCTAGCACTGGAGCTAAAGTTAGTAAAGCTAAAATGCTAGGAGGCGATTGTCCCCGAAATGACTGAGTCATATGTCTCTCCTGCCAAGTTTGTCCTGCGAGGATAATTCACACTTGACATGTTAGCCTGTTTAACTCAATTGCCACGCACTTAGCGGATAAAGTTAGCCTTGCTAGCTAAGTTGTCATCTATAGGCCTGCTCACTGAAATTATTCAAAAAAAACTCTGCATGTTTTACTTTAGCATTAGAATTAGCTTCAACATTCAGTTTAAACTTTATTGTCCCCAAAGGGAAACACAGAACACATACAGGCCTGGAGCCAAAACACAAGAAAATACCTAAAACATGCGCATAACAAAACAAAACAAATGTCAAACCTTTGCTATAAGAGACCATACAAGTTCAAGAAGGACTGTACGTGAATGTCAGCATATCATAAAATCTAAACATCGTTATTCAACTTCATCATAGTGGTCACTGTCATCTAGGGCTGCAGAATACTTAATACAAGACTGGCATTGTTTTGTTTTTCTGATAAATGAATACATACTGGTATTTTTATCTGATGACCTCAGGGATCGGAGATAGCAGTTTGCTTTGGGTGACACTCAGGTCAGGCTTTGTCTCACAGCTTCGTAGTACTGATTCAAATAGTTAAACAAATGAGTTGTGTGGCCTCCTTTAGTATAAGACACTGCTGACAGAGTGCCCCTTTTTGGTCAACATCAGCTTTTCAGTGGCCAAATTATTTTTATAGAACTGACACTGTGTTTTTATTGCAACTAAATCTTCCCTTTCCATGTTTCTCTACTGTTCCTTGCTCATTTTGTTGTGCACATGTGGATCCTGCATGTCAACAAACTCTGTATCTCGTGATTAAAGTAGACAAAATTAAAAAAAAGAAAAGAAAGAAAGAAAGACCTGTGTATCTAAGAACCTTGGAGCAGTGATCTTGTACAGACTTTTCTTGTAAAGTCAATGGGCAATGCAAATTTTCTTCATGTATTAGTCACCAAAACTTACCATCATCACCTGCCAGTTTCCATATGTAACAAGCTGACAAACATATCCATAGTTTAGTTGGATGCAGATTACAGAGATTAAAGTCTGTGTACTTAGGCTTCCCATTTAAACTTCCCAGAGTTGAATAAACTATGCAGCTACAGAGCGCCAGCAAGGAAAGTCCAGGCGTTGTCAGTTTTCCTGTTGGTCAGATGTCACATACAGTTGAGGAAAAACAGTGCTGCAGTGTTAACCGCTTTGCATAGAGGAACTGAGACCTAAATAGGATTGATGTTTGTCAGACAAAGTTCCTCTGTGTCCCTTGCGCCATTAATGTCACCTGGCTGTTAACTGATGCCTTGCCCTCATGTGACTACAAAGACTTATGATTGTTTAATGAGTGAGTGTTAATAGAGAAGACTTGACCAAGTTCGTGTAGTTCTCATACACCACCATCATATCTGAAAACCTGACTGTATATTAACCAGCATGCCCCACTTATAGGTGATACATAGGTGCAGACTTTGCCCTCTTTGATTTCAGTCTTTGTTCTCACTCACTCATGAGTCATTTTATGCACAGGGTTTGTCCAGATAACTTGAAGACCTGGGTATCGTTTGAAGGGTCCCGGTTTTCCATTTTTTGTCACTGTGAGCTACTTTGCAGCCACAGTGGAATTTTTTCGCAAGTGGCAAGTTCAGGCTCTTTAGCGCTTGAAAGATAAAACCAGCGCAAGGTGTTGAGTGCTAAAAGCTAAAGTGGGAATGCAGCCAAAAATTAAGTAATGCAGAAGCTCTCCTTACCTTTAGCCCGATAGGCCGCTTCCACTCATGTGACTCTGTAATGCTTTTCTGAGCGGCGCTGCCTGTCGCACCATGACTTCATGGTCACGTCTGACCAATTTCCATTTTCAGTCAGTTTAAATTATGGACGCACTGATCCAATATACCACATCAATATTGGCTCCGCTTTGAAGTTGTCACTGCAGTCTCCTCTTACTGTACATAAAAATAATCCCAGTACAGATTTAAAGTTTGGGAAAAAAAAGAGAGAGAGCTGGTGTCGGATCCATCACACTTTTATCGGTAAAAAAAATAATTATGCTACTTTTTAACAACTGGCCATGAAAAACAAATGAAAATAAGATTTTTAAGGCGTACTCTGGCTCATTTACAGGTACTTTTCCAGATTTTTGATGCATATTGTTCATTTGGTTTTTATATTGGTTTTATACTGGTTTTATGTGTTGATAGGACAGTGTTTGAGAAGAAGAAACTTTAGAAAAAGTTTCTTGCACATCTTGAAAATGATCACAAAACATAAAAAGATTTGCTGACAGTTTTTTTCTGGAGATATAACAAATTGACCAATAATCTAAATGTTGATAATTAGAAATCTGTAGATGTCCTGAGGTGGTTTATGTGTTAGATACTGTGTCTGTGGTTGTGGTCTGGCAGGATGAGTAGTCAGGAAAAAGCAAGAATGTCATACCACAGGAAGTGCAATGTGAAGTGAGGCAAATTAACTCAAACACGTCGTGCTGCAACTTTTTTTTGTCGCTCGATACAAAAGGAAAGCTTGCATGATTCTCATTTTTAATGACTAATCTACAAGAAAAGTTTGTCTGATAGAAAATAATTCACTCCAGTTTAGGGGTTCTTGGATGCACAAAGTTTCTTTAAACTTTCTTCCAATAACAGAGTTTGTTGTCATGCAGGCCCAACATGTGCTCCAGCAATAGGAATCAGAAACTGTGGAAAAGAAAGATTTGGTTGTGAAAATAAAAGCAAAGTCAGCTGTATGGAATTAATTCGGCTTTGGATTTTGACCAAAAACAAGTATTCTGTCGGCAGTGTCTTGCAGTTATTGCTGGTGAACAAGGCAACATGATGAATTTGCCTGACTATTTACATCACCAGCACAAAGCTCTGTATGATGAGTTTAAAACTAAATCTGAGTACCGTATAAACCACAAAGTAATTCTGGATATCTTGTTCTACCATGTAAAAAAGGTTTACGTTTTTTTTTTCAGTGTTTCGAAATACTTTTTTATCTAATATGTAGATGCACTCCCCTGTCATTGTACAATGATTAGTTCTTTCAAAATAGAATACTTCAAGTCATCTGGTGGAAACCCATGTACGTTTTCATATCGTATCCTATCATAAGATTTATCGCAAAGAAACAAAATAGCACAATGTCAGTTTTTTCCAATAGAGCGCATCCCTTGGCTCGCTGCACATGTTGTCTGTTAGCCATATGCCAGGTAGCCGTAGCGACAGGCCCTCTCCCTTTCACACCGAGCAGACACTGAGTTATTGTGTCACCATGGTGACCATTGTTTGGGTAGGACGTTAACCTGTAGGCACGCCTCATCTCAGTTTTCCTCTGAGCCTGTGTGTGTGTGTGTGTGTCCTTTTGTATTTGCATGGGAAACAAACTGTAAATGTGAGTAGTTCTATACGTGAAGCCAGATTTGTATGTTTGTAGTCAGGTCCACAGGAGTAAAGTCCATGAACTGGTAAGAGGGGATTTCCTAATTTGCCCCTCTGCATACTGTCATTCCTAATTATAGACCACTCACGTCACAGGCCACTGATACAGACACTGATAGCATGAAGAGCTGAGGCGCTGTCACTGGCTGCGTGCTCGCCTGCTCTGGTATTTTTCCTGACTCATTGTCAAGTGTCTCTGTAATGACAAAGCTTCCTCAAACCACAGATCTGCAGTTATGTCATAATACACTACACCTCTAGCTAGCTAGTAAACTAGAATTCACAGCTTACTTTTTGTCTAAAGTCCAGCTCAGTAATGATCAGAATAAAGATGTTTCTGTCTTGTGAATTGAAATGAATTTTTTGGTTTAGACACAAACAAAACCAGAGTTCTAATCCTGCTGTTACTTTCTCTCTACAGATACTATGACCAACTGTGTGCTGTCGAACCCAAGTTTCCCTTCTCTGAAAACCAGGTAATTGATTATACAATGCATAAGACTGTGTTACACTTAGTTTCCTAACAGAAGCACTTGACCACAAAGTGTCTCTCTGTCTCTGCAGCTCTGCTTAACCTTCACATGGAAGGATGCCTTTGATAAAGGATCGCTGTTTGGCGGCTCAGTCAAGCTCGGTAAGTGTAGCTTCTTATCAGGTGTGTTTGTACATCTGAAAGTATATGTGTCCATGTAGCAGTCTGTGCAAGCAGTAAATGCAGCTGGCTGCAGAAGGAGGAAATAATATTCCAAGGCGTAAAGCCAAATTCTAATTTTGCCCTTCAGGTACATATTTGTCATTCTGTCTTTTAATCCTTCTGTCTCTTTGTGTGTTTGTTGGTCTTGCACACACAGATACGAACACACACCCAATATGAAACAAAGCTTTCTGACAGTACATATGTCTTTGTTTTACTTTGCATTCAGAAACGGGCCTGACAAGATGTCATATAGAGTTTGAAGACAGATTTAAAACAAAAGTGTACGCGTTCAGTGTAATTCAGAGACAGACATGCCGTGTTCCAAACACATTCATAAAAGCTGTGTGAGCTCAATAAAAATTGATTATTCAGATTGCTCTTCATCGAAGTCCCAACTCTTCACATTTATCTTGTTCACACTTGAATCTTTTGTCCTCTGTGGGGACTTGTGGGAGTTCATGACTGGGATTCTTGTCAGTGAAATGTTGGCGAGAAAAATGAAGAAATAGAGATGTCGGCTGGAGAAAATGCCAACCCTACACAAACAACTGTTTCCAATAAACAGGAACTGGTCAATGTCTGACTCAAAATTGAAAGGATGACAGAAAGATTCCACTCTGTCCTCTGTGTATCATCATTTCTAACAGCAGGAAATCAATTTTAATGAATCCTAATATATTTAGTGGAAAATTTCCACTGTTCTATGAAAGTGAAAGAGTTCCCTTTAAATAGGGCTGAACAAATGACGCCTTTTAAATTGGGATTATAAGCAGTGAAATTAGCAAATTACAGAGACTGCATTTTAGGATATGCGTTGACCCAGGGTTGAAAATGTTGTGGTGTGATATCATATAACAAATTCATGCGTTCTCCTCGTGTGACAGTCACACGATGGTGTCTCACGAGGTAAAGCTCCATCACATGTTTTAAATCTATTTCATGGTGAATATTAAACTGAAGCTTGACTTATAAAAAAATATCACAAATCATATAACAGTCAGAAAAAACACAAAGGAATAGTTTCCCCCCAAATCGTTCACCCCTCGCTCTGACTAACAACTCCTTGTGTTTGTTTTTGTGCTGCAGCTTTGGCCAGTTTGGGCTACGAGAAGACGTGCGTGCTGTTCAATGTCGCAGCTCTGGCCAGTCAGATCGCTGCAGAGCAGAATCTGGACAACGACGAGGGACTGAAGGCTGCTGCCAAATACTATCAGGTGGGTGGAATACCACACAGTGTACTACCTGCTGGGAAATACCGTATGAACTGTATTTGTAGTGCTTTTCATGCACAGGAACAAACAAAACCAAACACAAACCCACATCAAACCAGAAAGTTTGGTCAAGCTTTACCGTTCAGTCAGATATGTACAGAAGTACTGCAGAGAGTACATGGAATGAGTTTCATGTTAAAATTCTAAATGTCCCCTGTGTCAGAAGTGAAGTGTTTTCTCAGGGAAATATTGAAAACCCTGTGGAGAACTTCTACAATCTGTACGGCTACAATTATTTTACGGCTGTGCTACTAATTGTGTGTTGTGTCTGCAGCATTTTATCCTCATTTTTTCGGCTGCATTTCCTCAGAATACATCAGGAGAAACACTAAACCGCTCATCCAGCTTCTTCTTAGACTTCAGGGAGACGATGTAAACAAAAGAGAGGAAGTAGTTTCATAAGTGAAATGCATTTTATGTCAGTATCTGCATTAACATTCACTGATGAGTAAATTTCAAGCATCTGCAGAAAGAGTCCGGTGGCCCATTTCACCACAACACAGAACTTTGACATGTTTCATTAATTAAAATAAACTCAGTGCTGCCGACACGAGCGTGAGAGAACCATGCAGGATTTGCAAATTTGTCTGCACTTTGCGAGTCTTTTGTGCAACATGATGGCACCGCCGCCTGTGATCTCTGTGTAAGCAGCGCTCGCAAATTGATTTCGTGAAATGCGCTCAGCGAGGATTGGCACGGTGGCTCGATCGTTTCCAGCAGGCGCGATGGAGGTGGAATGCGATGCAGCCGCTTTTAGTACACTCGAACGGTTGGAGATTTGCACTATAGACGGCCAGGACTGTTTTTGAAGTGCAGAAAAATCAGGTTATGTGAATTTCAATCTTGGCTGTAGTGTCTGATCTGTGTTTCTCTCTCTTTGTGTATGCCTCCCTCCAGCTGGCCAGTGGAGCGTTCGGTCACATCAAGGACACGGTGCTCTCTGCTCTGAACAGGGAGCCCACCATGGACATCTCCCCCGAGACTGTAGGCACTCTGAGCCTCATCATGCTGGCCCAGGCCCAGGAGGTCTTCTTCCTCAAAGCCACGTCAGGTACTAACTCTGCCACGCTTCTTCACATAAACACTGTAACTGTATTAGCTGCTCCTGTTGAGGTGACTGAACCTTTCAGCGCCGATAATGTCATGTAGAAAAGAACACAGATCAACTGTGCTGCTTTAAAAGTGCAATCTGTTCAGTTTTTTTGCTGTGTAGTGTATTTTGCAAGTCTCATGTCACAAATATAAAGAGGTGTTGTAGTTTGAATAAATGCAATCTTTATTTACAACTTCATGCTGGATTTTTATCTTGAGATTAATTTCTCGCGATGACGGGAGCACTTTTGATCCAGGTTGCACAAAGCGTCTGCCCCAGTTCTGTCAACAGCATTGCCTTTTTAAAGTTTTAAAGCGGCAAAGTTTTGAAGATTACATCATAAAAAGGCTCCCATTTGAAAATGTTAGACCTCTCATCTGCTGAGAAGTGCAGGTTTTAGTTGTAAATTAGTTTTGTAGGATGCAAGGGCAATTTCATCAGAGGGATGTTTTTAAATCGAGACGGTTGCCGCAGCTCCGAAAAACCCCCTCGGAGAATCTCTCCTAGGTAACATCCAGTTCGATTGAACCAAATGTCAGCGATCAGTTCAAAAAACCACAGCCGATCTGTTTGTGACGTGCGGTTTTCAAGAACACAGCCTCTTATCTTGAGTGTGTCCGCTGGTTGTATGACTTTACAAGTGGCCTCTTCACCCCATAGATAAGATGAAGGATGCTGTCATTGCAAAGCTGGCCAATCAAGCGGCAGATTTCTACGGCGACGCCTTCAAGCAGTGCCAGTACAAAGACAACCTCCCCAAGGTATGTGAAGAACACACACGCACACACAAACACACACACACACACAGTTACACACTAACCATGAAACCGCAGCAGACACATTCACAGTCAGCCATGTGTCCAGTGTGGTGCAGACACACAGAGTTTGGATCCTGTATGGCTCGGCGTGTGCATCGTCTCTGATTGTTTTGTGCGTGTGCTGTGTGGAAAACAGGCTCAGGTTGTGGGACTGTCCAATTCGCAACCTCTCTGTCCTCATTGGTCGACTTCCATCCTGTTCTCACTGTGATTGGTTGGTTCCTACTAAAACACAGTCGGACCTGTTTTCTTTCTGATTGGTTTTTCACCATCTAATCATAGGCATCTGAAGTACTCACTGTCTAACACTCTGACTGAAACACACACAGAAACACACACACCACCACCAAAGCTTCATGTTACACATTTTCTATTTTGAGGTTAAGTGAGTTAAAATAAAGTTTTATGTCTGTACATAACCTAATATGACGCCTTCAAATATGTTCAGTTTGCGGCCACAGAGGTGTGAAGAAACTAGAGAATAGTATATTTTAAGAAGCTGGAGAATTTAGAGATTTTTTTCTTCTTCCTTTTTAAAAAAAATACTCAAATTGATTAATCAATTATGAAACAATTTAATATAGATTAACATCCTGGCTGCTCTCCAAAGCTATAAACAACCATAAGAATCCTAATTTGAAATAGTGGCCTGTCTCAGCACCATGATAAAGGAAGAGTAAAACACCCAGTTGTATTATAATAAGGCAGATTTTGTTAACTAATGATCTCGTAGAAATAAAGCCAAATGACTGTCAATTTGAAGCCTCCATAAAGTGAATGCCCACCATGCTTCATTTTCATTTTACCTCGATTTTTATCACTCTCCCTCTTTGCCTGTTTTTCCTTTTCTGACAACGGGGCTCTTAGTTTGTAGTTTCCAGAGTTACTCGACTCTTTCAGCTGTAAGTCGAGCCTTTATTTTCCAGGGAGATTTCTTGCCAGGTGGCACAAACAATTGCAAAGTGAGAAGTGAGAACCTTATAGGGAACCGGCCTAAATGCAGACGGTGTTCTGTGGCTATTATTTTGCGCAATCAACATTTACTTTGTAATTATAAATTAAAGCAAAAAAATAAAAAAGAATTCTATTACCACTCTAAAAAGCGTGATGATTATTCAAAAAATAATCAGCAAAATAATCTGTGGTAACAGTCTTAATGCAAATGCAAACAAAACAAAGTCATGCCTACATTTAAAGATAATTGCCAGGTAAGTTTTATATGTTGTTTGATGCTTTAAGCCGTTTTCAGAGGGTTGATATTTCAAGTTAAATTGCTGCCGGTGATGCTACAGGCCATTGCTTTGACAGTGCTACACATGTTTCCAGAAAACTCTTTTCTAGTGGAGGTATCCATGAAGTTTTACAGTTGCTACCTGACTTAATAAATCACCAGTTTGAAAGAAGCTACAAGTTACTAAGAACCTTTTGAAGGATGCTTTTACTTGTATAGGATGAAGACGTCATGTTTTGTTTTCACACTGAACACAAGGTCAGGGACATCGATCCATATCTGGAAAGTAGCATCTGCGTTGTGCCCAAATACCTAAAATCCAACATGAACTGCTGTCATCACAAACACACACACACACACACACACACACACACACGGTTGTGGGTTGTTTGATGAAGGTGTAGCAGCTTTTGCTAAAAGGTTAAACACTCATGGCCTGTTCTGTTCTTCTCTCTCGTTGTCTTCCTTTCTTTCTGCATCCCTCGTGGTGGTGTTGGTGTTGGCACTTGGTTGTCTGTGTGTGCGCACGCTTGTGTTGTGTTTGCACACTCCTGACTGCTCGTGCCTGTTTGCGACTGGCTTTCGTGATGTCATCTGTGATTTGACCTCGCTGGTGTGCGTCTGCCATTTTGTGGTTTGCCTTGCCATCATGCGTGTGCGCGTGTGTATATATATGTTTGCGTGCCTGCGTGTTGCTCTGTGGTTGCCTCTCCCTGGTCAGTATTTTTATTTTCAGGAAGTGCTGCCGGTGCTGGCGGCCAAGCACTGCATCATGCAGGCCAACGCCGAGCTGCACCAGAGCGTCCTGGCCAAGCAGAAGAAGCGCTTTGGAGAGGAGATCGCTCGTCTGCAGGTACGCGGATTGACCGTGATTTTTATCTCGTTCCACGCTGTCAGCAAGCATCTGTCATAACTTCACATGATGTGCACATTGTCATTTTCATAAATTCCCCTCCGCAGTGCTTCAGAGAGAACTTCAGAGAAATTAGAATTTGACAGACTTGCCTTGAAGTTCCACATTAAAACCCAGAAAATTTATTCATGAAGTAAATTTTCCCTCCTGTTGATCACTTCAGCACGCAGCAGAGCTGGTGAAGACGGTGGCGTCTCGCTACGACGAGTATGTGAGCGTCAAGGACCTGAGTGACAAGATTAACCGAGCTCTCGCCGCAGCCAAAAAAGACAATGACTTTATCTACCATGACCGTGTGCCTGAAGTCAAGGACCTGGAGCATATCGGCAAGGCAGCGCTGGTCAAAGCTACCGCCATCACACCTCCAATCAGCCAGAAATTCACAGGTACGACACATAGACACACTTTCCTGCCACTCTACATGATTTGAGACATTTACATGTGACATTAAAATGGATTACACAACACACACAAATAAGTCTAAGAGAAACAACCATGTGGGACTGCTGCTGCCGCCGTTACCTCAAACTGTGGTCCTGACTGCAGCCAATGAATTAAAGCAAAAACAACATGCAGTATTTTTAAAAAATATTGATTTTGAGTGTTATTGATTATCTCAACTAATCGAGGCAACTTTACTCCACTCTTCAAGTAGATTGCAGAACACTGGTTGCTCATCACATCCATCATCAGGCTTTTTTTCTTCTTTTTTTTTTAAATCACATACTCTTAAACTGTTTCCCTCCCTCACACTGGAAAAATAAAACACACTGTGAGCTGAAATCTTTATAGCTAATTCCCATTTAAACACATTAAAGACAGCAGTCATTTATGGTTTGGACCCTCTCTTTATTATCTACTACTCTTTCACAGCAGATGGAATCTCATCTACAACACACGCTGACTTGATTTCTAATCAGTTGACTGTGTTGATCTTTTCAGACTTGTTTGAGAAGATGGTTCCCATGGCGGTGCAGCAGTCCATGAGCATTTACAACCAGAGAAAGGGGGAGACTGTGAACAGACTGGTGGGAACGATGAGGGAGGCTACCAATCTCTGCAACGGGTACGCTGCGCTGTCTCTATGAGTTGTTTTGCTTGTGCTTGGCGTTCATTGTCTTCCTATGAACATAACAATGAGTGCCTCTGTTAGGATATTGAAAAATTCATAACATAATGGAGCACTAGGTAGCATTAAAATGTCAATAAAACTACTCATGTTTCTAGTGTAGCGCTCTGAGTACCAGTCGAGCACGTCTATCACATTATTTGATGATACTAGCAAGTGCTTAAATTTGCTGTGTTTCATCGAACAAAAAGATGAACTTTATTTAAAAGTTTTAAAACAGTGGGGAAAAATTTTGGGTATAGAATAATTTTACAGTGCACAAATAAGATTAAACTTTATGAAAGCAGCTTTTTTTGGTCTCTAGGTAGAGGTTAGTGTTTGAGAAACCCTAATAACTGAGATGATGTGTAACTCCGGCAGGGTGTTGGCATCCCTAAACCTGCCAGCTGCTCTGGAGGACCTGTCCGGAGACTCTATCCCACAATCCATTGCTGAGAAGGCCAGATCCATTGTGCAACAGGGAGGACTGCAGAGCATCGAGCAGCTAATCAGAGACCTGCCTGAACTGTTGACTCGCAACAGGGAGATCCTGGACGAGGTGAGCGATAGAGGCACACGGAGACACGCTGCATTATAAATGACCACATACCAGAGGATAAACCTCTCACCCCTCAGTGCTTATTGTGATTAGAAATCACTTTCAAAAACTGAAAGAAGGCACTTTCAGAACTACAGGCTCCAAACAGCTTGTTTGTCATATGGCTTTGCTTTCTTGACTAAGTAGCATATGAATCTTATGCTGTTTAGAGGCTGACTTGGATGCCATGAAAGTTGGAGTTTTCCACCACCGACACCAGAAGAGCACATTAATGCTAAAAACTCATAATCGTTCCTAATGGCGGAAATCCCAGATTAGGATCATCACAGCAATCTAATCCACTGATCTCTGGGCCAAGGACTGTCTGTCCACCAGTTTCAGCCAACCCATTTTTAAAAAACATCTTGAAGGCAAACAAATAACAGACGGAAGGAAAAACATAAATCATAAAGCACAGTCTGCTTCCAAGTTTGTTGGCGGAGTTGAATAGTCCAAACCAAAATGCCCTAATTTCCCCAAAAAGCAGTCACTTGTGTTGTGTAGAGACACGGAGCCAAGCTGAAACTATAAAGTAAACAACTGCGGGCCAAAAACAGACTAGTCTTTATTGAGTTTTTTTTTTTTTTTTTCATGATTATTTTTAAACTCCAGTCTTGACTTTAAAACACATGAATGTAGTGCTGAAAGTATGAAGGAATTAATTGACAGGAAATTGAACCGACACAGAAAATCATCACCAATCTAAATTATTTGTTAAGAACAGTTATTGGCTTTTGCTTGTTGTACGGTGGGTATAAGGTGATTTCTAAAATAGCCCTCAGATATCTCATAATTATTGAGCACAAAGCCCAGGTGGCAAACGGCTACTGAGCGTGTTATTAAGGTGTTTTTAGTTTTGCTTAGCCAGCTCATCCTGTAGAACTCTAATGGTGTGGCTGCACCTTACTATCACTCTGTTATGGGGGGAAACGCACTCTGGCTTGTTTGTGTTTCTTTAAACAAATCACAGTCGTCTTGGGTGGATGCGGCTTCCGTGTTCCCACAGGAAGACGAGCACCTTCATTATGTAGATTACCCACCAAACAAACTCCTAACTATTTTCAGTATTGTAGGTTGCTACATGTAAGTTAATGTTATTGTTTCCCATAGTGAAGACGATTTTAAAAACAGTAATGCACGGAAAGCAAAACAGAAGCACAAAGGCACCTGAACTTAGTGTCCAATGGCAGGCTTATCCAATGGCAGCCGACATCCGGTGTGTCAGATTAAGGTGTTCACAACCGCTGTCTCCACTCAGCATGTGTGTGTTTTTGTCTATCAGTCTCTGAAGATGCTGGACGATGAAGAGACGACAGACAATGAGCTGAGAACCAAGTTCAACCAGCGCTGGAACAGAACCCCCTCTGGAGACCTGTACAAGCCCCTTCGTGCAGGTACAGCATGAAAACCTGTCACTCTTGTTTCCCTTTAGCCACGTATGTCTCCTTTTGTCTGTGACCTTACTCCTCATTTTTCCATTTAAAAAAAAATAAAAAATTCCTTTCTCCGTGTCATGTTCCCTCTAACTCCCCACCCTCCTTCTTCTCCCCCAGAGGGTGCTAACTTCCGCAACATCTTGGACAAGGCGGTGCAGGCCGACCAGGTGGTGAGAGACCGCTACAATGCCCACTGTGACATGATCACCCTGCTGTGTAAACCCGAGAACGAGCTCAACGCTGCCATCCCCTCCGCCAACCCGACCAAGACACTGCAGGGCAGCGAGGTCTGTCCATTGTCTTCGTATTTTTTTTGTTTGTAAGACCAGATAATGTGAAAAGTTTTTCTAGTTATGGTAAGTTTTTTGAGTTTGGAGTGTGTGTCACGTCATCCAGAGGCCTTTTCTGTGTCACATAAACACAGACTCCTCCTGCACCAAAAACACCCGGTGGACGCTGTGTGCTTTATAGCCCTTTCCCTCCTCCCCACAGTAGCTCCATTTTTCATTTTGTTTGCTGACTTTGCATTGTGTTTCACTGGGGAGCTTAAATAACTAAGCAAGCAGAACTGGGAAAGAGCGAGGAAGAGGTGCACGTCTCTCCAGCTACAGTGTTTTCAAACAAAAGGTGTTGAGCTGTGCTGTAAATTGCTCTCACCATGACAAGGGTGAGAGGTCAGGCATTAAATAAGGCTAGCGCACCGAAGGAGAAAAACGGATGGAAAGGTGAAGGTGTCATGTCCCCACCAGGTAGTGAACGTGCTGCGCTCCCAGCTGGCCCAGCTGGACGAGATAAAGAAGGAGAGGGAGACCCTGGAGGGGGAAATCAAGGCCGTGACCTTTGACATGTCCACCACCTTCCTGACGGCGCTCGCCCAGGACGGAGCCATCAACGAGGAGCAGCTGTCCCTCTCTCAGCTCGACCAGTTGTACAGCGCCTACAACCAGAGGGTGCAGGCCAGCCTCCGCTCACAGGAAGAGCTGCTGGGACAAGTTCAGGTACACAAACGCACGCACAGTCTCCGTAGAAAGCACCGATTAAGCAGCAGTGTGGCCTCTTGTTGATTTCTTTTATTAGTTCATGTGTCTGCACTGCTCCACTAAAATTACTGAACAAGCATTAAAAAAAAAAGAAGCTTATCTTGGCCGCTGATCTCCATCCGAGCTAGAAAAGTGAATTTCTTTACTGGAATTTTCTGAAGTATTACCCGTATCAAACAAAAACCACATGCAAGCAGTTCACACAGTTCACACAGCAGGTGCAGATGAAGTCCAAAGAAGTGAATAAAATCTGGTTTGGCCTCTGAATGGCAAAGTGCCTTGTGTGCAAAGAAATATCTCCAGTTTACAGTGCATGAATATACTTCTTACTAAGTGGCAGAGGTTAACCACTTCAGTCTGAGCTTCACTCTTCTCACCCCTGTGATCTTCCTCCAGACGTCCCACCAGGAGTTCAGCAGTCTGAAGCAGTCCAACACGGAGGCCAACCAGAGGGAGGAGGTCCTGAAGAAGCTGGCTTCAGCCCACGACAGCTACGTTGAGATCAGCAGCAACCTGCGCGAAGGCACCAAGGTACTCACTCAGCACAATGCCGGCACACACCAGCCTCAGCAACCAGGCTGCGATAATGCATATCTCGTCAGAAACTTTCCACTTTTGTTTGTGTTTTTTTGCGCGTCAAGGTGGTTTGCAAAGCAGGTGATTTATTTTTTTGCCCCCTTTTTTGTTCCTCCCTCCTCAGTTCTACAACGACTTGACAGAAATCCTGCTTAAGTTCCAGAACAAATGCAGCGACATCGTTTTCGCTCGTAAGACAGAGCGGGATGAACTCCTCAAGTACGTACCTACCGGGTTTTTATTCATTTCACTGATTTGTGTGACAGTCATTTTAAGATTGAAGGGTCGGCTGATAAGGATTTCTTTCTAGTTTTTTGTCTGATCTTGAGTTTTAACACTGAAGGCAACAGCTTTAGTTTCACAAAGTGTTACAGGAGTAATTTCTTTCTTTCATATTCAGGTAGTCAGGAATGATTTTGGGTAGGAGTAGTTATCCTCAGGCCACCTGATCAACCTGACAGTAGATGAGAGGCTGTCAGGTCCTAATGTGAGGAAAACACTACAGCCAATTGTGACGTTTGAATTCTGCTTGCAGGGAGCTGCAGCAGAGCATCGCTCGAGAGCCCAGCGCTCCATCCTTCAACGTTCCTGCCTATCAGAGCACCCCTGCTACCCCCGGTACCCCCGCTGCCCCTGCTGCCGGCCCAACCCCCGCACCCAGAACCGTCTTTGTAAGTAGCTAAACCCTGAATGCCTGAGCTTTATAGAAGTCTGATGGCGCTGTACTGATCTGTGTCTCTGCCTTCTAGGCCGGGCAGCCTCAACAACCCCAGCCGCCTAAGTCCCAGCCCCCAGCCAGACCACCTCCACCGAACTTCACCCCTCAGGCTGTCGCCACCAATCCCACCAACACACCGCCCACTGGCGCCCCCAGCAACAACCCACCACCTGTGGCCCCTCCCTCCCAGGCCCAGGGACCACCTTACCCCGCCTACCAAGGCTACCCACAGTGAGTTTTCCATCCCAGCGTAGAAGAGTCTGAACACAGTTTGACCTGCATTAGTTTTGACTATTGGCCTCCTTTTTGAGCTTGCTTTTACCAAAATCAAATCAAATCTGTTCTCTTTCATCTTTCTTTGTTTACTAGCAAAAGGCAATTTAGAAAACATCCAGGTATCAGGCTTCTAATTTTTCAGCCAATGCTAACCTTCTCTGTCACCGATTAACATGACAAACGCTGTACCTTATTGATGCGGATTTTAAAATGACTGATAAACTTGGCCGCTGTGAGGTGAGCAAGCTCTCTGTGTCTGCCAACGATTGATAGTGAGTGAGAAGAAACATCACTCTGCAACGCCACAGTACGACTCAAAGTGGACTGAGCAGAGAGATGATTCCTCTCGAGATAAATGACCCCAATGATCAGTTTTCTGAGAATCTTCCAGTCGAATGCGTATCGATATTTTAAGCTCATCAAGTTAATAATTCAGTACACGCAGTCCAGTATTTGGAGCAAGTAATTTGTGGGAAAAAAAAAAAAGGTGTAAAAATGAGTAGGCCACAGCTGTGATTACAGTGTGAT
The DNA here is from genome assembly GCF_000690725.1 of Stegastes partitus. NCBI lineage: Eukaryota > Metazoa > Chordata > Actinopteri > Pomacentridae > Stegastes > Stegastes partitus. Next base: position 330,470 of record NW_007578407.1, on the reverse strand, counting down.
GATGACACACGTCCACGTCTTCATTTGCTCATCTCGTTTTCATGTTGCAGCTACAGGTTGAATGTAAATTAAGCTGCCACCAAAAGTACAGTCTCTCAACATCATACAATTTTTAAAATCAGATTTAATTTTACTTGTTGCAAATGTTTTAAGGGAAACCTAATAGGATACTGTAAGCGTGCATTCCTATTTGGCAGGTTTGTGTCGGTTAAATTGAACACAGCACGGACTGAATGAATGGAAAGCAGGTTGCGTTCTTTTGCCGACCTGGTTCTTCTCATCATTGTTTCCTGTTTCAGTTCAGTTCAGGCGTCGGAATACTCTTCAGCATATCTTCGTTTCTGGTCCTTCTTTGACTCTTTCATGCATTTTATTAGCTCGTCCTGAGCTCTCAGCTGGTAACAGTGCCATCACATTATGGAAAAACTAATCAAACAAGTGTGAGTAGTCCAGCACACATTGTTTTGGTGATTCGTCAAGTTTCATTGGAAATTGTAAGTCCTAAAAGCTGTCCAATCAGGTTGTGATCTTATATATATGGTATTTGTTTTGTATCTTTGGTGTGAGAGTAAAAATGTCAGTGTGGAAGCTAAACAAAACAGGACTAACGTGGATCATTTCTGCAAAGTGTGAAGATGCTATAAAACCCCAACCATACCTCTAGCTCTGTATACTGAGGTCAGATAGTGTGTCCTGATTATTTCAGGATTACTTGTTTCACAAGTACTTTGCTGTTTTTCAAAATTTTAACAGAGATGTAGCCCAGTTGTCCAATTTGGCTGAACTGGAAACAATGGATTTGACTGAGTACCTGTTTCAGCTACAAATAACACACGATGGTTGAGATCTAGCTGAAGGCCTCTCTGAAACTTCCTTCGTCCGTTGTTGTGTCCGTGCAGGTACTTCCAGATGCCCATGGGCTACAACCCCTACCCTTACGGCCAGTACAACGTGCCCTACATGCCCTACCAGGCGACCCCAGGACAGGGCGGATACCCAGGAGCCCCTCCAGCAGGACAGCCCTACCCCGGCTACCCCCAGCAACCGCCCCAGCAACAGCCCTACTACCCTCAGCAATAACTCTCCTCCTGGTCTCCTCATTCCTCCTCTCACATGTTAACACCAAATAAAAATATGTCCCCAGCAATAACACTTCATCTCCGTCAGCCCTTCCCCCTCTGATATTTTTTCTCACTAACAGCAGCTGTTTGAAGGCGGACCTCAGAGCTGCTTTGCACTTCTCCCTGAAAACCTTCAATACTTTTGCGTACTTTATTCCATACTACCCAAAAAAAAAAAAAAAAAAGGTTTCTTTTTCACGTCATCTTCATCTCATTTTTTCTGGATTCTGACAGCACTTTTCCTAAACTATCTTTACCAGTGCACTAACCCCTCCCCTCCTTTTTCCTGTGAGGTTATTTTTTATGTACTCATTTTCTAATAGTTTTGATGATTTTGTTTAATTTAAACCCTAACCCGTTCCCTCTGACAACTGACCGAGCTGGACTGCTGTACAACACTCACGGAGGCGAGCAGAGTCCCAGAATGGCTCTTCGTTTCCTGGTTCTGGGAGTGTGTGTGTGTGTGTGTGTGTTGGGTGGGTGGACGGGTGGTCATTACTGGTCACACCACTGATGGGAGGGCACAGCCACATCCTCACTCTCCCCCCCTTCACACCCACTCAATCAACCCCCAGTGCTTCTATATCAACTATATTCCTATTTTTGTAATGAATACTGATGCCTCTCTGACGTATAAACCTATAAAAACGAATGGCCTGCAGGTTTTCTAATGTAGATGATGACTGTTGAGAGTTGTGCTCTCTTTTTTTTCTTTCGCTCTTTTCTCTCTCACCCCGGGAATGTGGGTTTTATTTCTGTGTTACAATCAGAGGCTGTACAAGTGGGAGAAATGGTTCTATTATATAAATATATGTATAAATAAGACTCTGTATGTGGTTAACCAAGACACTCTGTGTGCTGCACTCTCATGCTCTTTGTGTTTATTTTTATTCCTCAGCTCTAATGTGATTAAAAACAACTGCCAGCCAGAATTTGTCCGTAAATGTTGGACGTCTTGTTCGGTTAAAAGTGTGTTCCACTTTTTTTTTTCTGATATCAAACTGGAGATATTGTAAAGCAGCCAGAAGAGGGCAGTCCTGCAGCTCACAGGGGGAGCAGCGCTTCACCTGCCATTGTTGCTGCTTCCAGCCAATCGGAGCGCGAGTCGTCCCGTCCAACTCATCGGACGCCTTTTGACCCCCCCGAGCACTGGGGGCAGATCCCATTTAGATGACATGCAAATTACGTTCCAGTGAGGTCGTGATCTCATCCAATCATATTCCCCCGCAGGTGATTTCTCCACAGACAGATTTCATCCCCAGATATTTATTCAGTGTCAGGAGACGCTAATGATTTCACATATCTCCTCCCTGTGTGTGTGTTTCAGAGTGTGTGTGTGTGGTAGGGAGGCAGATGGCAGCGCAGTGTGATGTCTGGAAGGATGCATGGAGATGTTGGCAGAGAGCTGCTGGTCCCCTGCCTGCATCCATCACTCCACCTCTCTCCATTTTCCCCTCTCTTCTCTCTGTCTAATCTGTCTTCTCGAGTTCCTATCACCACAACTCTTTTAACAACCCCACCATATTTCACTTAATTTTCCACTCTCCCCATCCTTTTGTTTTCTGTCCTATTTTACTCTCTTCATCATATTTTTGCTTTGTTCTTAAGCTTGTTTTTTTTTTTTTTTTTCCCTTCTTCTCAGCATACCACCTGTCTTTTTATATCCTCAGCTGCTCTGTCCTCCATTTTTTTCCCCTCTCCCCTGGCTCATCTGTTTTTGCTTACCATTCGTCTGTCCTTGCTGTCCAATCTGCAAATCGTTGGCAGTGAGTTATCCACACCGGTCAGTATCTCTTGGCTCATAAACGTCTCATAACATTACGTCAGTCTCCGGTGTGCACGCGTGTGCGCTTGAGAGTGAAACTCACGAGGATGCACACTTTTAATCAGCTCTAACAGCTCACATCTCCTACTGGAAGTGACACAACACGTACACACTGCCATGTTGCTCCCTCTGTATCCATCTATACGGCGTGCCGTTGCTGCCAAAGCCAATTGTAGCTCTGAATGTGTTTATCAAAGGTGTCTGTGCATCTCAGGCGCTTAATTTTAACAAGACGTTCTCCATCGGAGGAGTGTCATATTTTAATTGGTCTGAAACAGAATAAAGGCAGCGAACGGAGCACTGCAGTGACAGGCATTAATTACCTTCTGCCTAATGGCTCCCAAACTCAGCACTCAGCCATATTGGTGCTCACACTATTCTTACTCCCCCACTCTTTTCTCTCCTCCTCACCATGTGTTTGTCCGTAATATGGCTGAATCAAGGGTTTTTCTTTGGCTATGATGTTGATAATTACACAGAAACACTCGATTAAGGAAACCAGCAACCAGGGAGGCTTCTGCCTCGGGGGCTATTCTTCATTTGCCCTGAGGCGTGAGAGCGTGCTGTAGCTCGGTTAGTTAAAAATAAAAATAGCACAAAAACACATACATAGCCACACATTTAGTCAAGTGTTGCAACTGAGTTCTAGCTGCTGAGAATCAATTAATACTTCAAATAGCTATTAAAAAGTAAACTGTTGGAGGAACTGGCTGTACAAGTCATAAATAGTGTTATATAATATAATAATGTTGACAACAAGTGGCAGATAAACAGCGAAAGTAAGGATATGTACTGTTAAAGTAGTAAATAACTCAAAATAACTAATGAAGAAAGGATGGTTCTAATAGGTTGAAGGAATTAATATACCATATTTGCAATTGTTACCTAAAATAGTGCATGAATGTTTTAAAAATGGACTCTTAATAGTTATCTGTAGCGGTTAAAAGGCTGAATCATGATAGTTACAAGTGGGTAAAGTGTAGTAAAACGAAAGACAAATGGTTAAAACTGTTAGCTAAGAAATAAACTGTGGTTGAAATTGTCCGCTAAAATAATTAATAAATGGGTAAGATAGTTTGCTAACATTAGCTAAACCATGGTCTGAATATTAAGTTAAAAGCACTTCAAATTAATAGCTAAAATAAATCAATAAATGCTGAAATAGACAGCTAAAAGTTATCTTTGGTAGTTAAATGGTTGAATGGTTAAAGTTAGCAATTAAATAATTGGTGGTTTAAACACAGCTACCAGCTAAAACTACTAAATAGTGGCTAACTGAATAATATCAGCTTTAAGCAGTGGGTCAGCTGCAGTAAAAGATAAATGCTGTGAAAGTAAAGACTATAAATGGCTAAAAAATACCTGTGATTAGCTAATGAATAAATCATGGTTTACATCAACAGCTAAAGCAATTTATAAATGGTTGGGGAAAAAAACAACTGCAAGTAATAGTTAGCATTTAAAAAGTTGAAATTATTACTAAAATAATGTCTAAATGGTTGAACTACAAAGCTAATAGTTATCTGTAGCGGTTAAATGTCTGAACAATGTTAGCTACAAGTGGGCCAAGCGTAGTAAAAGCAAAAGATAATAAATAGTGGAAAAGTAGTAAATAAATAACTACAGATAGCTAATGAATACCCTGAATTTATAATTGTTAGCTTAAATAATTTATAAATGGTTGAAACAGCTTGCTAAGATTAGCTAATCAGTAAGTCACGGTCTGAATATTAAATCAAAAACACTTCAAATTTTTAGCTAAAATAACGGTATAAATGGCTGAAATAGAGAAATAAAAATTTTCCATCATGGTTAAATTATTCTGTTGTAGTAGCTGTAAGTATTGGGTAAACTGTAGTAATAAGTGAATAAGTAGTTGGGATAGTTAGCTAAAATTAGCAAATGTATAAATCATAGTTTAAATTTATAAACAACTAAAGCTAACAAATAGTGACTAATTGGTTGACTCATATTAGCTATAAGCAATGGGTAAACGAGCAAAGAATAAATAGCATAAAAGTTGTAGATAAATGGCTAAAATTAGTCAAAATATAAATCATGGTTTAAACATTAGCTAAAGAAATTAATAAATAGTCGAAACAGACAGTTAAATGGCTAAATAATGTTAGTTAGCCCCCAAAAAATGTGGGTAAACTGTTGGATAAAATTCTACAATAAATCACAGATAAGTTATATTATGTAACTAAATGTAATGGATAAATGGTGTAAACATTTCTGTTATGTAAAACAATCTAGAAACAAAATGCACTTTTATCTACTGACGGTGTTAAATCTCAGCTGAACTGTATCAGTAAAGGTGTTTATCTTCATTTGACTGAACTGAACCAGAAAACGCTGCTTTAATCTACCTGTTTGCAGTGATTTTTTATTGTGCTGCTCTTTTCCTTTGTTCTTGCTTCATAAACTGCACCATAAAGGTGAAGTGTGAGAATCTTGAAAAAAAAGCTAGAGTGCTGAAATCTCTTTTGTGGTGATGATTTGCTCGACCATCTATCAGCTTAGCGTGGCGTCGCCTGATCATTCTCCCCTCAGTGAAACAGCTCCGTGGCCCTGGTATGTGCAGTTTTTTTTTTTATTTTATTTTTTCCTTCAACCACAGAAGCGAGATGCCTGAAATAGCTCTGATTGACAGGTATAGAGACACAGTTACTATAACAACTACCTCCTGGCTCTCATGAGCACTTCTTCTCTTCCTCTCCACCCCCCTCCTCACCTCTCCTCTTTTCATTTTCTTTTACCAGCTCTCCTTTTTACCCCCCATCTCCCTCTCACCCCCTCACTATGTGCATGTGTGGGTGTAGAGGGAAAGAGATTATGAAAAAGAACTCGACTGCAATATTCCTTCACATGGAGATGTTTGTGTTGCAAGATAGAGAGGCCTGGCACCAGCTATTGGATCTAACCTGTGTGGGTGAGGGTAGGCGAGAGTGGGAAGATGAAACATGCTTATACAACACGGGCAAATAAGCCTTTTATATTCTTTTCGTGTTTCCTTTTTGGTGCCTGTTCCTCTGTCAGGTTGAGCTGCTCCGCTTGTATAATCAAGCCGGTCCACCGCGTTGTGCTGCTGCTGCTGCTGCATGTGTGTGTGTGTGTGTGTGTGTGTGTGTGTGTGTGTGTGTGGGCGTCTTTGCATGCGTGCGCGCATTTTGTGTCAGCTAGCGGCACAGTGAGGCCACCCGATATGATGAGTGAATTTCAAGCACGATAGGATCTAGTGGGACTGACACCGGAGAGCGCAGACAGAAAGTGTGTGTGTGTGTGTGTGTGTGTGAGCTGCTGGGAAGAAGACGGACGTCATTGCTGCCACCTGCTTTAGTGGGACAAAGGCCAGACACATACACACACATTTGCATATGCAGACAGCCAAGCAGAGGTCAAAGCAATCTCTTAACATAGCATTAATGATATGATTTACTTAACCTTCTTACGCTCGAGCTATCTCAGGCCCTCCTCGTTCCCTCCTGTCAGAGTCCCCCCCCCACCACCGGCTCCTCTCCTCCCCCCCTGTCCCTGCCTCTCCTTTCATCTCCCCGTCTCTGAGTCATCACACGGGGCGAGAGGTCTGAGGAAAACAAGCTGCCAGAGTTGGACATGCCATAACAATGCAGCACCTGTCAGGGTGTGTGTGCCTGTGTGTGTACCTGTGTGAGTACATGTGCATGCAGCTGTCTCTGAGCGTCTGTCATCAGGAGGAAGCAGGGAACATTTCCAAGTGTTACTGTAAATACAAAGACCATCCACTGCCTCTGTATGTGTGTGTTGGTGTGTGTACGTATGTGTGTGTTCTCCCCGCTGTGGGTTTTCTCCAGAAGTTGCCGTGTCGCTTTATTGATTGGCTGTCTCGCTTTGTGGCAGGAAATGAGATGGCTGGTCTCAACACCTGCGTGACCCCGACCACAGAGAGCCCCCTCTAATGATCTGAGCTCGGCTGCCTGGGTCTTGTGCTGCAACCGGTTCCTCACTTGGCTCAGACCTGATCAATAGCACACCCATCAGCGTCTCGTACCGCTCAGAAGACAGATGCTCCTCCTGTGTGTGTGTGTGTGTGTTACAGATCAAATAATGAGAGCACCTGTAGAGGTCTCTACTCCCTTTCTGCTTGTTGCAGAAGTTGACGTTTTAAAAAAGAAAAGAGTGAGCCGTGCATCAGGTTGCTAAGTGCTTTAATATTGATCTACTTGATGCAGCAAATTGACCAGCTGAACTCTCATCTGTGCTTTCTGATGTAAGCTTGTGCAGATGTCGTCAGCTCGCTGGTAATTTGCGGTGATTTCTGCACCGTTCACACGGTGAGGGGCGATAATTCAGAATTAATTAGGCTACGACACACAGGGGGAAGGCGCAGCCCATAATAAGACATTTAAAACAGGATGGGATCTGGTATCCAAGTGCAGGGTATCCATAGAGACTGTTGCTATGGCGGAGAGAAATCTCACCTCATTAGGAACAAATATAAATAGCCTTGCGACTCAGCTTATGGTCATGATGCCCATGGCTGAGAGAACTCAGAGCTCAGAGGCTTCCAGGTCAACAATACGGGATGAGAGTTAGGATGCGGTGAAAGATGGAGAGAAAAATGGAGGAAAGGATTAAGAGAAGAAGAGGAAATGAAGATGATTTGTAAAGATTGAGTTCCTGATGATGGGAGACAGAGGGGAGGAGGAGGAGGAGGAGGACTTACAGTATGTGAAAGAAAGAAAGAAGATGGATGAGGGGGGAATGAAGCTAGAAAGAAAGTTTGTCACTAATATCTGAGGAAAATCTCTCAGATGCTTGTTTTTACACTTAAAACTACAAAAAAAAAGCCTTTTGCACTTTGTTTAGGCATACATGTTGCAAGATGGAGATACCAACACAGCAGCGTAATGAGACGGTATGAATGGCTTGTGAAAATGCAGCTGAATTATATATATATATATATTATCTCCAAGAACCGACTTTTGCAGAACTGGCGTTTTTTTTTTCCTTCTCCCAGCAACAATGAGCAGGAGGAGAGAGAGGAGGGGGAGGAAAGGCAGGAGTTGTGGGAGGAAAGATGGGAGTTTTTTTAAGGGGAGGGGGGGGGGAGGAAGGAAGGATGCGAGAGAGGTTGACAGCCAAGTGGAGAGGAGACGGATGGGAGCAAAGTGAAAACTGGAGACATCCACCACTGATTGCATCAACAGGTCTGAGCCCCTCCAGGTATGCTGCAGTGCACCGCAGTATTACTACAGTATTGACTCATCCCATTGTTGACTGTCCGGAGGTTCTGTATGGACTTGATCCGTCTCGCTTCCTCTTTGCTTCCTGTGTTTTTTTTTACTTTCTCTTCCTTTGTAGCCTGCTGTCGCTCTCCACATTGCGCGTGTGGCGGCAGCAGCAGCAGCAGCGTTAGATTAAGTGTGTTTCTATGGCGTTTAGTCATCAAGGCTCAGTGACAGCTGAAAGTCTGCTTGGTGACATAAGACCAAAGAGGCTGTGTTTACTCTGTGTATCCCTGCTCCTGTTCAAACCTGCGAGCTTATTACATCAGAAATCTGACTGGATCTTTTTCATTTTCACTCAGTGCTGTACTTCATTACTGCACAGCACAGGACCATAACAGCGGCGTCCCCTCCATATCACCTCTCAGCATTAATTGCACTTAAACTGCTGAAATCCGGCCCTTTAAGAGTGAGATTATATTAAATCTTACAACAAAATCAGCCGGAGAACCATTTGCATTGCGAATGCCCTCACATCAGTGGCTGCTGTGTAGACTTTGCAAATTTCAGGCAAACTGATGGGTCAATTAAGGCAGAAAAAGCAGAGAGAGACTCCCTCCTCTCGATGCAAATAAACCTTAAAAGCTTGTCGCGGCTTCCTGTTCTTCAAAGCTAAATGGTTTTCTCTGCCTTTGTTGTGAACAGTGTGTTTTCGACTCGGGGAACAAAGGTGTCTGCGACTGAGAGATGAAAACTGCGACAACTGATGAAGATGGTATAGAGTTCAGACGTACGTTTGTGTGGGCTGTCTAATTGAGGAGATTGTTTGATTCCTCTCCCTCTGTGTTTCTCCCTCTGAAGACCTGTCAAACTCGCAATCAGCGAAAAACAACGTGCATAGACGGATTGGAGGAGCAGGAGGGAGAAAGAGGAAAAAAAAAAAAAAAAAACAGAGAGTGGAGATGGAAAGACGGCGTTTAGGAAGAAAAGGAGGGAGTTTACGCCCACCGCCTAAAGAGATGAGAAGACAGGCAGAGGAGGGGAGAATTTGTGGAGGAAGCAGTGTGTGTGAGTGCCAGAGCTCATCAGCCTGTCAAACATCCGTTATAGACCACAAACCCACACAGCCACTGCACTGCTGAGGTCTATCACTTAACAGGTGCACTTCCTTCACCTTCACACACATTTTCTTATGCACTCTGACACAGTGTGTACCTATATGTGTGTGTGTGTGTGTGTGTGTAGGTGGCCACATTTACGCACACCAAGTTTGTCCACAGAGCACAAAGCCGTCTTGGATGATTTCCATGTAGCGGAAGGTGATCCACACTGAGTCACTCTCATTGATCAGAAAATAAAACCACTCGGGTGGATTCTTCATACCGAAGCTTCCTTCGCAGCTCTCCCGAGCACCTAAACTGTTTTAGCTCTGCACTGGCACAATCTGCACTCTCAGCCCAACCCACGTTTGAACCCGTATTATTCCTCACTGTGCTCAGAGTTTTGTAATTCTGACTGCTGACGCACTGCATCTAAATTCATCATCCACTTACCCGAGGGTGTTACAGCAGGGTTTCGTTTTGTTTGTCTGTTTGTTTCTTTTATACCTCAGATACCCCCTCCCCACCCCTCCCCAGATATAGGTGCAGTGTGGACCGGAGGACGTTGCATAAAGGTGAGGTTAATGTTCTGTTGTGGGCAGGAAGCAAACCAGTGTGTGATATCTCTAATTAGTATCGTGAGTCATTGTGAAATCGGTAGATTGTGCGTCGGAAACCTTCTCAATCCTGGAATGCAAACTGTACTCCTGACACTTTTGACTTCATTAACAGTTTCTCCATCTTCACATATATTTGCAATCAAATTAGTCGTTTATGAGGCTAAACGTCTGCGACATCTGCCTGCATCCTACCAATGAGAATGATGGTATCTGTGTTACTAATGGGATCCTTGTTGTGATGCAGAATTGTGACTCTGGGTAGATTATATGCTATTTTAAGACATAACCTTTCTTCACCTTTTTATCATTAGAGATGAGTTTCTATGGGGATATTGGCGTGTAGGAATAAACTATATCTAGTGGCGCTCATGCACACTTATAGTTATGCCATAATATACGAGCATGCTGCGTAACTTGTACTTTTACAGTCACCTAAACATTGTCTCTATAGCATAACGTGTTAATTTTTTGTGATATTATAACAATAGAGGTTTTTTTAAAGGCATTATAGGTAAATATCTGTTGCATTTTCATCCTCATGGAAGCAAACAAACCAATAAACCCCAGAAATGATTCTGGTTATGTCATATAGTGCAACAGCAAGTGGGAATGCAATATTTACAGTGTAAAAAAAGCCATTATTTACAGCTGAATACTGCCGAAATTAAGTACAATCACTAAAATCAGTGACGATAAGTACAAACGGGGTGAAACAGAATGTCTAAATCTAACTTCATTAAAATCTACACCATCATTATAATGCCGACACTTTCCAGGGTTTGAATTATGAAGCCTCCACTCAGCATGTTTACCTCATTTGAATAAAGAAGCTGGTCCTGTGCAGCATGACGACCATTATTTCTTATCCCGAGCCAGAGTTCACATGAAAGCAAAATCAGGAAAATTATGTATTCTTAATTAGAATTAATGTAGCTTTAAAGAAAGGCTGCGCCGCTGCGTCTCACCGAGGTTAGGAAGCAAAGGAGGAGGTCTATTTGTCTGTTTCTTGTCTGTGGCTGTCTAGTCACCCGGCCACATGCTCCATCATAGTTTAAATATTCATAGGCCGCAGCCTGAATATTCATGAGGCCCCTATTAATATTTATGAGCTTCACTTGTTGAGGTGTCACTCGATCTCTTGTACAGCCGTGCACACACAGACATTTACACACACTGATGATCAAAGGAGATAGCTATGTCTACATGGGTGTAAATTACTCCGCAGTCGTGATGTCATGGTAAATAAAAGCTGTCTCTCCTTGTTTGTAATTAAACAACCTGCAGAAAAGGAAGAATAAATATGTAAAAAGAAGAGTCTGACATTTTGGGAAATAAGCCCATTCATTTTTTATCTAGAGTTTGCAGGAGCACCTCCAGAAATGTTTTATATGGGCGGCCAGTGGGGCCACTGAAAATCTTGGGGTGGCACAAAAAACCAAAAATCCTAACTTTATTGCAGGAATTCGGTTATATTGTTGTAGCATAGAGGCTAGTTGAAAGCTACGCCAGTATGAGAGTTAGCAAATGACATGCAGATATACTTTGGTTTCTTATTTTGCAGTGAATGTTACTAATTATCTGACGTGCATTAACTAATACAGTAAAGTTATACTTAGGAGTGTGATACTGAGGAGTATTTGAGGGGGAAAGCTCACCAATAGTCAATACAGCCAATGTTTATTTATGATTTCAGTATTGAAAATTGGGGCTGCAAGGTGGATCAGTGGTTCGCATCGTTGCCTCGCCGCAAGAAGGTCGCCAGTGAGGACACCCGGGATCTTTCTGCGTGGAGTTTGCATGTTCTCTCCGTGCAGCGTGGGTTCTCTCCGGGTTCTCTGGCTTCCTCCCACAGGGTCTAAAAACATGTTGAGGTTAATTGGTGATTCTAAATTGTCTGTAGGTGTGAATGTGAATGTGTCTCTAAGTGTAGCCCTGTGATAGACTGGTGACCTGTCCAGGGTGTCCCCTGCCTTCACCTTAAGTCAGCTGGGATAGACTCCAGCCCCCCATGACCCCAGTGAGGATTAAGTGGTGTATAGATAATGGATGTATGTATGTATGTATGTATGTGATGATAATTTATCAGAATACAGTACAAAATGAACCAATCCGTGTTCTCGAGCCCTGTCCCACCCACAACACTGTCTTACTGGCCTACCAACACCGAAGGTTAAATGTTGGAAACTTCTCTTTCAATTACACATTAACAGAGAAACCCATTTCAACTAAGTTTTATGTTGGATTCTGTGTTAGTCTGAGTTTTGACTTCCAAGATTTTGGTTCCAAGTATCCCTTCTTGTGCTCCTTAATTACAAATAATTGGTTGCAGCCCTCAAAAAACCACATTGGTCGACCCCTTGTCATGGTTTCACATTCATCTCATCTGTCATCTCCTCTGCATGATTTTTGCACGGCAGAAGTAGCTACACGCTGTGGTAGTTGCTAGCTGGCATCCACCTCTCCTTTTTTTCCCCTTTTTCTTTTGGGTGGTGGCAACCAGCTGTAAGGTGTAATACCACCACCTGCTACGTTGGAGTGCCAACCAGATTGTTGCTGGCACTAGATTATTTAGGATAAAATCATATGTGGATCGTTAACATGACACTAGTATTTCATTTTTTAAAATGTCACAGCTATTATAAGAACCAGTATATCACAACACTACTAATGCACTAATCGCTAACGTTAAAATTCATGCTACACAGATTTTAGAATGTTTAGGTCTTGAGTCCAATCATACAGATATTCTACATCAAAATGTTCCCCTTCCATTTACAAAAATGATCACACAACCATTGTTTTCCAAGTTATCATCGTACACATGAGAACGCAACAACAAACAGGCCTGGCCATCAACCATACAACAAACTTGGAGAAAAAAAAAAACTTGCTTTTTTCATTTCTGCTTTCTTCAAACAGTGGATGCTGTGGACTAAGTCGTATTGGGCACAGCAGAAAGGACTGTGTGCGTTGGTGAAGTGCTGCAACAATGCCAAGTTAAGTTGTAAACTTGTAGCTGCAAGTATTTATCTGCCATTGCTGTTGTTGTTCCAGGCACACACTCATTACGCAAAGCAACAGTGGGCATGCAGGAATTGAGGTGCGGCATCGTTGTTTCTCAAATTTTCTGTTCTCATGTCCACACGGAGACACATAAACTGAAGTTAGTTTTTTAAAAATCTGCGCTGTAGAAGGCATTTGAGTGACCTAAAACGCAGTTTGCATGTGAATGAGACGTCCAAAGGTTGAGAAAAAAAAGATACAAAAATATTCATATTATTGTTGACAAGGTCTCATTCAGTCTTTGTGCCAAGTTAAGCTGCTGGCTGCAGCTTCATAGCTGGCATTAGCAGATATGAATTTCATCAAACTCTCAACTCTTAGTAAGAAAGCAAATAAGCACATTTCCCAAAATGTTAATCCATCTAGATACTATATACCTTGGGAAATAAAAAGTTTATAAAACTTTTAAAGTTAATAATGGACTCACTGTTGAGTAACCAAGTAAGGGTGTGAATGTGCTTCTATGTAAATAATTGATCCTTGAAAACTTCACTTTATAAGTCTACCGGAAGAGACGGTGAGTTCCCCACACGGCCACACTAACCCCAGTTCCAGTAAAGGTCTTACAACAGACGCTTCTGCACCTCAGTAAGGCGCTGATACTAATGTAGCAGTACGACACACACACACACACACACACACACACACGGACACGGACACACAAGAATGCTAACACACCGTCAGCTGTGCACTTTCTAATGAGTGAGTTTATGTAACAGGCCACAACAGAGGTATTTCTGTGCACGCGCGATGGGAAACGAGCGCCGCTGAGTCGCAGTCCTGTGTGCACACATGTCAGCCATGCTGCCAGAACCAGCAAACAGCAGGTGTGTGTGTGTGTGTGTGTGTGTGTGTGTGTGTGTTTCCGCTATGCCACTTTTCAGAAGAAATTTTAGATTGTGTGCAGGCCAGCTGTCCGTGGATGAACTGTTCAAGTGGACTAAAAAAAAAATGTCTCTAATTTGATTAAGCTGTATTTGTGTTGAGGATGATGTGAAATCGTCCTTTCTGAGTCGATGAGGTGTCATTAAAACATGACAGGTGCGTGTGTGTGTGTGTGTGTGTGCAGCAGAAACAGACCAGTGATGCACACAGACAGAAATGTCTGATAGCTTTTGGATGACGCACATCCTGAGGCCCTTGCTCAGTCATCTCTGTAGTTTGTGGTTGTGCCATCGAGTCTACTTGGTGTTTTACCCCTACAGGTCATATCTGCAGTATGTGTGAAGTGTTTTCTCTTGTACATACTGTATATGTAAGATTATCACAAAAGCCATATTTACTCTCGATCTTGACAGCAACAAAATAATAACTTAGAGCTGCTGGTGCCATATGGTATTTATTCTCGCTTATGGGAAGGTCAGTTTTATTTATTTTCTGTACAAGTAGATGAAAGTGACATTCAAAGAATGCCAAATAGCATAAAAGTCAAATCTAAATACAGTTCTCCCAGGATTAATGTGAGTTCTCTAGATAGAAGATAAAAGGCAGCCAGATGTTATCAAACCCTGCATGTCTGTCCTTTGACAAGAACCTTACACTTCTCATGTGGACTAATTAACCGAGACATAATTTGACCATGGGAACTTCCTTTTATTGCACGACACAATATTCTCAACGGTGATTACGTGATAAGTGAGAATTTGTTGTTTTGTCCTCTTAAGCGTTGAATTCGGCTCAGAGAATCTCCCAAAACTATTAAAGCAGGGTCTGGTTCAATATAGATATTAACATCTTCAGAGAGTGTTTAAAAAGTTCCGACCAGTGATTTTCTATTTTGGGACAAAGGGTGAGTCTGTGAAGTAGTTTTGTCTCCTCCGAGCTACATTTATCACATATCGGAGGGATCTTCTTGTGTAATTTTGTCTTTGAATAATGGAGTCTGTGAATGACTTTGAACTGAATGAGACTAGAATTAATGGAACAAGAATGAATCTGCTCAGGACTTGATACTCCTATCGGCTCACAGATCTGTGTTTCTGGTTGATTCTTCCATTTTGGTCTTGATTGCTTTCTCTACCGAGCATGTGTTTAAAAAAAAAAAAAAAAAAAGGTTGATTCTTCCATTTTGGTCTTGATTGCTTTCTCTACCGAGCATGTGTTTAAAAAAAAAAAAAAAAAAATGCAGAAGATAAATCCTGTTTAAAATTAGCTGCATAGTTTCTGATTTGCACCAAGCTGAAGACGCTATTTGTGCGTGAAGGGCGTCCACAATCCTCTGGCAAGTGAGCAAAAGAAGCTACAGGCACGTAAATAACACCGACCTTCAACTACGAAAGAACAATACCGAGTGAAGGTTATACGAACAGCGTAGATTCATTTTCTAACATCAACAACTCAACACCAAGAAAACAAGGGTCAAACAGCCCCTACTGTAGCGTGATCTAGAACAATGGAGAGGTGGTCGAGATGCAAACGTAGCAACGAAAACCCCAAACGAAGGCTGGATTATCAACCATGCAACGGCAAAGTCTGACTTTAAGAACTTCTAACTTCACTCCTTTATCTGTTTATATGCTCCGTGTTTTCTAAATGAGCGAGTTTAATCAAATTATCAATCAGTAATTGAACATCTGGGGCCAGATTAAAGTGTACACACTGCAATGGGAAGGAAAGGGAGGTTAGCGGAACCCAGAGATCTAAGCAGGTGCAGCCATGCAGCTCGGTTCATTATGTCGGTGAAGGATGGAGCTGTACCCATCATCGGATCAGGACATATGACCTCCGTATTTCTAAAACAGACCTGGCAGGGGTATAAGGCTTGGCAACATTCAACATGTGGTCATCCGCGTAACAAGATATCTTATTGCTTGCGTCTGTTGTGGTGAAAAGAGAAGCCTGGATTATTCACAATCAGAGGTAAGTACCAACAACCACATGCTGATAGAGATCTCCAACCGCTGAGGCTGCTGAGGACACATCTTTTGAAATATTTGTCGGAATCTGGGCCTTTTTTTCTATGAATATTAAACATGAGGGGTTTCCAAAGGCAGATATTATCAAACTGACTTCAAATTGACCTGAACTCTTCTAAAATCTTAGCAACAACCCAGCTTCCACTTGTGATTAGACAGAAGGACAGAAATCTGCCTGTTTGTTATCAACTCATGAAAACTATTGTACTAACTCAGCTTTTAAACTTAAGTTTCCTTTAAATGCTGCCTTATACTTGTGCTTAAATACTTTGATATTTTAATGCCATTTAAACATTTCAATGCATCAACAAAAACGTACCAGTAGCATAGCACTGATATGAGTCATTTCTGAGTTGATTTTTTACACTTGTGGTACAAGTACTCACTTTTGCTCAGGTAACATTCTGAATTACTTGTAATACACTGTTTTTACATTGTGGTTCTGACAATTTTACCTTTGACAAATAGTATAAGTAGCACCAATGGCTCGTGCAAACAGACATGGGGGTTAAGGATACTTGAGTTTTCTACCCCAGAACAGACTCTAACAAGCAGGTCGTAATTTATTGGCTATTCATCAAGGTAAAATAACTCTGGTATAATGGGCTGTATAATTATTCTCGTACAATAGGCTGTGCATATGCAGCTCTTGTCTTTGTAATTAAACGCTGTTTTGAATGGTATAACATCGCGCTGTGGCAGGTTTTTAATTAACTGCACAATCCATGAGCCATATATGTGTGGAGTGTATACAAATTGCTGTACATACAGTGAATGCTTCATCATCACAAGAGCCCAGAGATACAGCCTGCATTATACACCTAATAGTTGGTTTTGTGCATTGTCTACTTGTTATTAATAACATGATTACATTTTCATTTGCAGTGTTTATTAGATAAGTTTTATTGAAAAATTAAAATGGACTACAGGAAATTTTCTCCTTTTATTGCTTTTCAACATTTAATGATGGTCAGCTAAATTTGGGCTTTTTTTGACAACAATTTCCAAAAAAAGACTCTTCTATGTCAAAGTGAGACCAGAGTTCTACAATGTAATTAGAATCAATTATATCAATCAAATTAAATCAAGTTTATTGTCATTTTGCTGTACATACACAGTAGTACAGGCAAGATGAGAGAGCGTTTCTTCAGGATTATTCAACCAGCAAGTTTTGCGGAATGAACGTCTAGGATAAGACACTAGACGTTCGCTGTTGCTGCCTCCTGAAGGGGGCGCTGCGTGCCGCCATTCGTTAAATGGGGCGAACCTCTTCAGGTCCTGGTAGGTCTTCAGGGACACAAAGACACATACGATGGTGTGATGATAGTGAAGCTGCTCAGAACTAGCTGTCTGTCTGTCCACCCGGAATAATGTCGTCCCCTCCAGCTGTATGTCCGTCTGGGATGCTGTCATGGAGCCATGTTTCTGTAACAGCAAACACACAGCAGTCCCTGTGGGTTTCTCTCAGCAAACGTAGCTCGTCCAGCTTGTTGTCGAGGGGGCGGACATTGGAGAGTAGGATGCTGCTGGTCTTGAGGGGTTAGCCTTTAGCCTAGCATGGATCCCGGCTCTCTTCCTCCTCCTTTGTTTACATTCCTACCGTTTGCACTTCCTTCTCTCTCGGGTAACTGCCCACAAGACACTCAAAACGTTCACTTTCGTTGTCTCCTGAAGTGGATGCTGCGTCTATGCGCGCCGCCATCACCATGGCAACAAGATAAGTTAAGTGGTGTCTACAAATAACACATAACATAACTAACACATCAGAGAAAATCTGTCCATTACTCATGCTTTCAATGTGCAATTTGTTTTAATTTATTAAGAAATAATTTGACAATGGCATCTTCTTTTTGTTATCCAGTACATATGAACTGCTCTCTCCCCAACCAGTCATGGCAGATGGCCTCCCTCCCTGCTAATAGGGAGGTTTTTTTTCCTTCTTCCCACCATTGCTAGTGCTTGCTCAAATGGAATCATTGAATTTGTTGCGTTTCCCTCTATAATGTAGTATTATGAGGTCTTGACCTTACTATGTGAAGTGTCTGAGATGACCAATGTTGTGAATTCAGCCTACATAAAGAAAACTGAATTGAACTGAGCTGAGCATATTCAGGTCCTGCACTAAAATTGCCTTTGAAATGATAAAAAAAAAAAACACAAGTATTATTAGGAAAATGCACTTAAAGTATCAAGCAAGGGTGAGTAAAATGACTCAGAACGCCTAAAATGGGCTCTGAGTGTGCTATTAGCCCGTATTATAGGGACTGTGTAGGCAGCCACAGGCGTAGATTTCAAGGTTGACGCAGGGTGTACATCCCCCTGTAACGTTTCCTCATAGTGCAGCAAAGCCTCCAACAGAAGCAGGGTTTTTTTTCTCTTCAGTATATTAAACACAGACATGTATAATGTGTTCTGAATGTGCAGAAAGTCGTGGACATGAGCAGAAATTCTTGCTGAAACACATATGAGCTAATAAAATCCAGGGGTTTATGAATGAATTCAAATGAATTACTTTATCATTGATTTTGAATAGGTGCCATGTGCACATTTAAAGAGGCTGTTTCCTCAAACAAAAGAGATAAAGGAGGACAGAAGAGTAAATCGTGCCTATATGTGTGTTGACTCAGCAGGGATCATATTAAATGAGAAAAGTTGATCTGCAGAAGAATAAATATTTAAAAGCAGCACAGAATGCCTGAAAGCCTTACTGCATTATGTTCCACTATATTTTGAATTGTCATCTCATGCTTGAATTTCGTGTTTTCCTTCACATAAATGAAGACATTCGCACAGTAAATTGATTCGGAGAGGCACAAACTGAAGCATAAAAATTGACCAGAATGCAGGAAATGAAGTGTTTGACTCTGGCCACCCCACACAACCAAAAACACAAGCCTGTTATAGAGCTGCGCGCATAATAATAGAACTGGAGTTACATCCTAAACCTTACATAATTTAAATTGTAATACCAACAATTAAAAAGATACAACTTGACACAGCTGTGCCAGGTTTTTTTATTTCATAAAAAAGCCCATCCTCACGGTATACTTCCACATGGCAGTCACAAGCACATAAGCGGATGATAAAAGTAAGTGACTAAATTTAAAAAAAGGATTTTGGCCTATAGAGATAAATAAGATATCAATTTCTGTGCCACACTAATGTGAGTAATGTTCTCAGTCCAGCCACCCCTACACCACGTCATGGTTCTATCACTAGTTTAAAGGTAATTTTAAAGTCAATCCTTGCAAAGAACAAATGACCATTTGTAAAATACAGATTTGTGTTGTAGACAGGATGTACAGTTTTGGACTTTTTTTTGTTAACATTTATTTTCTGTTGCAGTCTTTATCTGTGGTCAGGAGGGGAATTGATGAAATCTTCACCATTTATTTATTTTTTATTTTTTTTACCCTGTATATTGTTGTAGGGAAAATGCCCCTAGAAATAATCTTAGCTCAGGAATCACTTGTGCATACAATTAAATATATTCTCAAATTTTGTCATTGCTCTGACTTCAACTAGACATAAATATTAGATAGCACATACAAATTATTATTTTCAAACTGTTCAATTATTGCTAATTGAGGGGCCTCAAAAGTTAAAACTTTACTTTATGATCAATATTAATGAAGATTATGACGTAAAAGTGATACCAAATTAACGGGGATGTTTAGCTGACACAAACTTAGAATTCAAGTTTGCTAGCTAGTGCTTCAACAAGCTAATATGGCAAAATATTATAAGCTTAGCATAAAGTCAACTAGTTAGCTTGTGCTACAGCAAGCTAATATAGCATTACATTATCAGCTTAATGCAAAGTCAGCTAGTTAGCTAGTGCTATAGCAAGCTAATATAGCATTACATTATCAGCTTAATGCAAAGTCAGCTAGTTAGCTAGTGCTATAGCAAGGTAATATAGCACATATTATTAGCTTAGCATAAACTCAGCTAGTTGGCTAGTGCTACAACAAGTTAATATAGCATTACAGTATTAGCTTACCCTAAATTCAGCTAGTTAGCCTTTTAAACAGACAATAATACATTCTTTACTGCTGGTTAGCTGTTATGTTACTGTATTAGATGATGGTGCACTTAATTGATCAGATATCTAATGATAGCAACAAAAAAAAATTACTGATGTCCAACGGAGGGCTTCTTATATGAATCTGTATTTCAAGAACCAGATTTGAGTTGTGAAAACTGAATGTAGGGAGTTGAATTTTCATTTTTAAGGACCAAAGGAAGTTTCAGAGCAACTTGGTTCAATTTCAAAGCACTAGTTTTGGTTTTTAGGTTTATTGGAATTTGGTTTCACTTTAAAAATCTCACATTCAAATATAAAAGATTCAAATTCAGCTTCTTGGAGGCACAGATCATATATTCTTACCCCATGTCAGGGGGATGTCTTTTCTGAAAAGTCCTCCTCTTTTTTGTTTTTTTAAATTATTGGATAAACCTTCATATGGCATGCAAAGAGTGATTTTTTTTTTAAAATATGTATTTTCTAAACAAATGTTGCACTTTTATCTATTGTATCAACATACCTCACAATCACTTGTTTTTGATTCTAAAGATCAGTGAGGTCACGACCATCCAGGAAATGACTTGGAATGCAAATTTACTGTATGTGATGCGCAGGAGGGGAAACGTGGTGGAGGGAGGGCGTCCTACCTGGTTTACCCTGCTGACTGTAAGCAGGGGGAATATATTTAGCTGTAATAGAGGTATGATGGGGAAGTGTTGCAGTACTGAGCCGAGGTGAGGACAGAGAGACAGACAGTCCTGCAGAGACAGACAGACAGACAGACAGACAGACAGGGACTCAGATAGAGATGAGTGGGCTGCTGGAGGGCCAGCTCTCGTGCATTCCTTGCGTGTTGTGTGGGCGCGTGGCTCAGGGTTCAGAGCTGTCGTCCCTCCTCCCTCCCTCCCTCCTCCTCCACCCCCCCACAGAGACGGGCAAAAGGCGGAGGAGGAGCAACGCACCTTCACAGTCAACAGACGCTGGGTGTGCGGCAGTCCGTCGGTCGGTAGAGGAAGGCTACACCGGCAGAAGCCCGCGGAGGGAGGAAGACACCTGACGGTAAGCTCACGGCCGCGACTCTCTCCGCTGTTAGCTTCATAGAACGGCCACTGTGACCGACATCGACGTCCCTCTTGACACTACTTTTGCGGTATTAATCACACCAGACCCTCATCCTAAGCTTTTTTTTGTGGGGGGTGATTTATTTATAAAATAAAATTTAGCCGAAACTCTCCGGTGACAGCGGCTAAATGAGGAGATGTAACTAAGCTAACTGCGCCCCGGAGCGCCGCTGCTATCAGTCGCATTTCGCCCCTCCGAGTCTGTGGCGACACCGCTGAATGATAACGGTTCGCTACAATGTTTCACTTTAAAAAAAAGAAAAAAAAGAAAAAAAGAAATCAGACATTTTCTGTACGGGTGATTCTTTATTTCCGATTGCTTGTGTGTTTGAGTGTAGAAATGTTGAGTTTAAACGCGGTTCAAGTTGTTTTCAGTTTCAATGGGCTCACGTCGAGTCTGTGTGTCTTCCGCTGACAGCGCGGTGAAGTCCCGGAGCAGGAGGTCCACTCCTCCCCGCACCCGGTGTAAAAATAGCCAGGTGTGTCAGCTTAGCCTGGGTCACGGTAATGCGACACACACACGCTCGGCTCCCACCGGCTTCCTGACCGCAGTCAGCCCGTCCAACAACACCGAGAGAGAGATAGAGAGAGAGAGTGTGTGTGTGTTGCGAAGTAGATGCCCAGTCAAAGCCCGGTCCGTCCGGCGATGTGGGTCAACAGGATGCCACAAAGTTGTGCACGAAGATGCCACCTGTTTGTTTTTATCCTTCGTGTAGAACATGTTTGAGATCCGTTTCAGAGAAAGCCAGAAGGAGTTGCGAAGCTCGGTTTTGTGTGAAGTGTCCCTTTAAACGGCGGCTCTTGCCACCGTGCTGCTGTGTTGCATGCATGTGCAGTAGGTGATTTCCCCTCCAGTTCAGCTGCACAGCAATGCAGCTGTCGAGCCCACAAGTCGCAAAATGATAAGACTGCTGTGGCTTGCCCAGGTGCTGATGACGGCTCGATGTAACCCAAATCTCACATGTGCAGCCTACTTTTGTGATGCTTGTGTTAAAGTGAAAGCTTAGATAATAATGCCCCCTTTCTTTTGTGTTTATTTGCGAGGAGGTAAATCAGAACGTGCTCAGGAACAAAAGAAATTAGCAGCAAATTTAAGAGGTGCAGCCACACAATATGAATCAATATGTACATCTAAGCAGAAATTGGTTAGGAAAAAAAAAAAACTCATACAATGTGAAACAATAGAAAACCAATTAGAGGCTGGGGGGCAAACCTTGTGCACATTCTGGGTAAACACAGCGCTGAAGGTCCTGAGTTTGCCTCCAAATTCTCAATTATTATTTTAAACCGGAGAGACCTGCTCTCTCATTTTTAGTCAGAGCCATTTCCTAATGAGCTCCTGAGCAGAGGGAGAGAATATATGAAATCTCGTTTTCCATTCAGCTGCAACCTTAGAGACAAAACACAAACAGCAGCTTCTGTGACCAGAGGCAGTGATGATTTCGAGCTTTTTATGGGTTTTCTTCAGATGGAGGGGCGCACATGAAAAAAAAAAAAAAAGCAGAGCAGAGTGTCCTTAGAGATGGCAAAAATCTACAGATAAATGTCTACAAGTACAAAGGGCAGGATAACAAAGCGAGGCACACCAGCTACAGTGGTAGACGTTGGTTTTAAATGATACAAGTACCACTGGTAATTATAGCCTTGGTATTCAGAGACAGATTTTTCAGTGGTCTTAATTACTAACAGGATTGTACCAGGCTTAAGGACTTAATATAACTTGGTTGAGCTGACAATGGCCATCTAAAGTAGCTTTTGGATATTTTCCCACTGGCCTGCCTGTGTGTCAGTGTAGATGAGCCAGGCAGCTATTGGCTGGAGAAGAAAGGTGTCCTGGTGAGTAAGTGGCTCCGAGGCTGGAAGCTTCAGGGAGAGCAGCAGATGGATGATGATGTAGCGGGTACTGGCGCTCCCTGCCTCCCGCCGCCATCCGTCACACGCTAATGATCGTGTCACACCTTCTCCCCGGGCGGCCGGCCACTTCTGCAGCGCTCAGCTCAAAAACTGGTAGCTCCACTCAAATCCTCTCTTCACGGCCGTCGGCTGAAAAGCCTGGAGACAGAATGTGCTGCAAGCCTCTCTATCGCTAATTCTTCACTTCTTTCTGTCTCCATCGCCTTCCTTCACCCCTCTTCACCTCTAAAGTCCCTACAGACTGTTTCCTCATCTCTCTTCATCCCATCCCTGCTTCCCTCGGCTCCCATTCATCTTGTTTTCCTGTGTATGGTGCATCTGCTCCTTATCCGCCTTTTCCCTCTCTATCTTCTTACGTTTCCTCTCTTATCAGTGTCGATTCGCAGATTTAATACAAAACAGTACTCGCGTGCTTCTTGTTATTTTAGTTTTTCTTTGATTGTATTAATTAAAGATGTGTTGTTTTCATGCCCCTCCCCTCTGAGGTCTGAGGTCAGGGTCAGCCACAGTGCAGCGCTCATGAAGCTGGTTTGGCTGAAGGACAGCTCAGCAAGAACTCGCCAACAGCGCATTAGGGAGCCTCCCAACTTATTATGTCCTTTTGAGTGTTTATGTGCCTCTGAACCGTTTCCTCTCCCCTAGGCTGCGGTAGACCTCCACGCTCAGACAAAAATGCAGATTTTCTGTAGCATCATGTTAAATTTAATACTTCATCCGTAAAACATACGGCTGCAAGGAATTATTTTCATCATCGATTAATCCGCCATCAGCTTCTATATAGCATATAAAAATATGTCAATTATTTAGTATTGCAATGGCTCGTTTTGTCCGTCCAACACTCTGAAATGCAAAATTGTTCAATTTATCATCATGTTGGACAAAGAAAAGCAGCAAAAGCTCACTTCTCTGGAACAAGAAAAAAAAGACAAGGGTTTGTTACGTAACGTGACTAATTTTACTGAGAACTAGCCCTTTAGCATGGGTGGAGCAGTAATCAATACAGTTATGTCACTTAAAAAAAAATCTTGTTATCACATTAATCATCAAAATGAAAGTACAATTCACCTCCTTTTTAAAATAATTGATCAAAAAGCGGTACATATTGTAGTATTTTTGCCAATGATTGTTCTCTAAAATTTTAAACCAACACATGCCAAGATTTGAGACTTCTCTCTACTGTCCTAAGAATATTTTTTCTGGATGGATTCCCAGCTGTCATGTTCCAATGTTTCGCCGAGGCTGTAGGGGAAGTAAACACCACTTTGGTTGCACATGGACTGACAGAGGTCTTTTCTTTTAAAAAACTGCTATTATCTCCAGTCGAGTGTTAAATAACCATGTTGTGGGACTCAGCATCCTCTAAGCTCGTTATTGTGTCCCAGGTGTTACAGCAGTAAGTGTCCCCTTGAGCTGTGTGTTACAGCGGAATGTGTCCCCACTGAACGCAGTTGGCCCTTTGGAAGAGATGGTGGAATGCCACTTCCTCTTGTGTGTGTGCGTCTATCTCTTTGGTCTCAGCAATATTCTCACCACTGGGATCAGAGGCTCAGCTTGGCATTCTGGGAATATCAGTGCTGCCGGATCGGATGATACTCTCCGCAGCTGCAGTTTCTAAGAAAAGCTCGAGGACACACTCAAACACACACACACGCAGCAGACATCGGTTCACATAACGTGTAAATATACAAGCAAATACCACATCCAAGCACCGGCCTATATGTTACCGCCACAGATGCGCAGGCAAGCTTACAGTAATACACTTAGTACTGTAAAGCGGCAATTAACTGTCAAAGCCAGGAAAGCATTTGGGAAGCGCAGACAGAGGTTAACACACACTTGCAGACACACAAGCTTAGTTGCTTGATGTCATTCCCAGCAGCTATGCTTTTATGCTTCGGCTGCTGTTTGATATGAGCGAGTGTGTGCGTTTGTGCGAAACAGTGTAGTGGTGTTTTCTGTTGTACAATGACCGCTAACACTGTTTTTTCTCCTGTGTTTTCTGATCTCTTCAGGCTATTTTCCATTGACCAGTGAAGGGCCGGCAGAGAGAGGAGCGTTAGAGAAGGGGAGCAGAGGCGGAGACGATAATTGCGTTTTGGCTGCCCTGTGGGAACATGGGATATATGACCTCATCATTCACCTGTGAGGCTCTCCAGTAAACAACTCCAGATAGGTAGGAAGTGCGTACACAAACACAGAGCCATGCAAATGCAGGCAAAGACATCTTTAAATAGCACTGAAGTATACAAAAGCAGGCATTATTTGCACAGCCTGACAGTCTGAGTTGTGTGTTTTCTAGAAGGATGACTGAGACAGCAGTAGAAAGTACAGATGTCCTCCTAAAACCCTGCGATGTGACGTCATGTGACGTCGTCGTCTGTCCCTCCCCTCCGCCATGTCTACCCCCCTGCAATCAGAAAGAGGATGAGGAGTATCACAGTGACATTAAGAAGCTTGAGCAGCAGGTAAGTGATGCTAAACAACACAGATATTGCCATGTACTGTGGTAAAATTATGAATCCCCCCCCCCCCCCGCCCAAACGCGACTCACATGCTCACTTGATAATAAATTGCGTCCTCACTCGCAGAAACACTGCAGCCAGGTGCAACCAAAGAAAAAACCAAAGGTAAGCTAAAATAATCCTGCCTCTCATTATTCATTCTCACTGAAATATCGATTGCATTAGACTCTATGAATTTGTAATATTGCTTGCATGTGTGTATTTTAGGCCAAAGGAAAGTTAGTGCGCACTAAGGCTATCTGCGAGGACTCCTCCCCATTTGAAGAATCCACGGTAACACACACACACATACACACATCATCCTCGATCCTTCCACCTCCTTATTGTCATCAGCACACTCGAAATTACTCTTTATTTTCTTCTGTTTATTTCCAGGAATCCTCAAACACGAGCATCTCATCTAGCTGCCATGACAACGAGAGTACTTCCTGTAAGGAGGAAGAGCACGAGAAGAGCACAGATCCAAAGAAACATTCACTGTCCAAAGGTGTGTGTTTTGTGTGTTAGTGATATCTCATAAAAGAGAGAGAGGCACATAAAATGTAATAAAGCAGGATTCTGTGCCACTATTTAGATGTACTTCTCCCGGGGTGTTTAATATTGCAGTGTGCTTTTGTGTTTCTGTGTGTTGTCTTGTAACACACCCTGCCTGCCTGTGTCGCTCTCAGAGTCCAGCGTGGAGTACACCGACTCCACCGGCATAGATCTGCACCAGTTTATCGTCGACACCCTCAACAGCAACCCCAGAGACCGCATGACGCTGCTTAAACTGGAGCAGGACATGATCAACTTCATCACCAGCAATAGGTGTGTGTGTGTGTGTGAAGGAGAATGTGGAGGAGAGGACATAACCTTGAGTCTTGACTGAGCTATCTACCTGTTTAATGTGCAGGAATAGAAACTGAATGAATGCTAAATTCTATTAAAGATGAAGCATGGCTTTAGTCTGTTGTAAAATGCTCCAAGTTTCCAGCTCCTTTATTATAATTCCGTCCATACAGCTTACTTATTGTACTCAACAATATATTGAGCCAGTTATTTTCGTGTGGGTGTGTTCGAACCAGCAGAAATGAAATTGGACTTAAGCCAAAAAAAGCACAACCAATTTCAATCTGTGTTTCTTTCTTTCCTCGTTCCCTATCGCTCTCGCTCTGCATCTCTTTCTCATTTCCTCCCTCCCACTTCGCTCTGTCGCTCCCTCATTCTGTCTTTGTCTTCCTCTCTGCCTCCTCTACCTTCTTTCCCTTCCTCTGTCTCTCTCTCTCCACATCTTTCCTTGTTTCTGTCTGTCTCTCAGCCCCTATAAGAAGTTCCCTCACATGTCGCCCTACCACCGCATGCTGGTCCATCGGGTGGCGGCCTACTTCGGCATGGAGCACAATGTAGACCAGACAGGCAAGTCTGTCATCATCAACAGGACGAGCAGCACACGCATGTAAGCGTGCAATAATGCGTCTGTATGCACTTTCCTGTAAACCCTTAACGTTCGTTGCACACTCATGACATTTGTTTGTCTGCTAAAGACCGGAGCAGCGTTTTCAGGACGAGCTGCAGAAAGACAAGACAGAAGGGCTCCAACAGTGGAAATTTATTTTGAAGCGAGACAACAGCTCCGATGACCAGGTCCGTCCGTCCTCCCGTATAGCTGCATGTCTCTCAGGAATTTCCTCTATAATTGACATTGACCGTGTCCTATCAGTGCTCTGACCTGTTCTCTTTTCTCTCCCCTACAGAATCGACTCCACCCCTCACAGGGGAAGCAAAGTAAGTCAATGGAGGAGAGAGAGGAGGAGTACCAAAGAGCACGAGAGCGAATCTTCAACCAAGAGGTGAGAGGAAGAGACCGAGAAGGACAAAACAGGCTCAAGTGACATGGACACAGAAAGGATTCTTACTAATTTCTCTGCTGTACTTTTTCAGCCACCGTGCACCCAGGAGAGCACCCATGCAGAAACCAGGTAACCTTGCCTGCAGTGTAATTTTTTTTCTCTCTCCATGTGCTTCTCAGCTTATTATATTTAGATGAGCGCATTAATATATGTCTGTGTGTGTGTGTGTGCTGTGTGCAGGGATGTGGAGGAGTACAATCCATATGCTGAGACCCAGAGGAGAAGGCAGCTCTTCAGGTAGCGCTCTCACTGCACAGTTGCATAGTCATTTATCATCTTAATCTGGTCAGCCTGGCTGGCACCGAGCTCTTCAGAGTCTGCAGCGGAAACAGAACGAGGACCTAGATTTAGTTTCATTTATTTGTGCGTTTGTGTCACGGTTTGAAAGGAAGGAAAGACTTTATAGATCATTTTGGTGAAAGAATGTAGCGTGAAACCTTCAGCCTCTCATTATGTGTGGCACATCAGCAGGTGCAGAAGCCATTTTTGTCCCCCCCCCATTCAGATTAACGGCATTCCTCTCGAGCAGTAATAAGGCTGTAGGATAATTCTGGATGTGCCTCACAGGGGGAGCCGTGACAACTCGGGCTCCAGCTGGACAGGCAGCAGCAGGCAGAGCAGCACTGAGACCGACTGCCGCTATAGCAACGACCCCCGACCTTGGAGCAGCACCGACTCTGATTCCTCCTTCCAATGGACAAGTCCTGCTCCGAAACCCCGCCAACCCGCCAACCACAGCTGGGACGCGCGAGGTTCAGGTGTGTCTTTTCAAACCTCGCCTCAAAAGACCATGTAACCACTTTTTTTTTTTTCTTTAACACGTCTTGTGTCACGCGTTTCGAGGTGTGAATTCGTCACGGCTGAGACGCTTCACTCCTCTGTACCTGCACGCAAGCTGCAAACTTGCGCGCAGACTTCATCGCCACACCACACTTGGGAAAATCGCTGGTTATAAATTATCAGTTCTTTATTCAGTAGCATCTAATTAACAAAAAGCAGTGGAAGTTCTTCGGGTGTGAAAATTTAACTCAATCCATGAATCTTCACACCATAGCTGTAAATTTTCACACAACACCTCCAGTCTTCTTCGCATATCCAGGAAGGAAAAAGAAAAAAACAAAACTATGCTGCGGGGCTGCACGCAGTATGTTTTTAGCACACAGGGGCGGGTGTGTGTTTCGTTCCATCAGATTGAGATGTTGAAATGTGAATTTGTTATGTGCCGTGACAATAAAGCTCACTTCTGTCATCTTCACCTCTATCCTCTATTCTTACTCTTCATTCTCTTTCTCTCTCAGGCTCCATCTCTCTTTACAGACTGCCATCCACATGTCCTCACCCCTCTCCTCCTCCGATCATGGAGGAGCCAGCTCCTAACTCTGCCTACATCATGGAGAACGGGATCCCGCCGGGAAGCATTTTAGTGAACCCACATACTGGTACATAACACAAACTCACACGCAAGTACGATTTCAGACAAGAAAAACTCATTTATCATCCTTAACCTTTCGACCTATTAGGGCAGCCGTTCCTCAACCCCGATGGGACCCCCGCGGTGTACAACCCTCCCGACAGTCAGCAGCCAATCAGGAGCCAGACTCAGCTGCAGGGCTCTTCCACTCAGCAGCCACAGCAGCAGGTAGCGCGCACACACACAGCAAGACACGTTCGCAGTGACATACATACATGCCACCGTTTGTGCCTTTATCTCTGTCTCCATATGTGTGTCTCTCTCAGGTGGTTCAGTACTCGTCTGTCTCTTACACAGCTCCACAGATGTTGCCTGTCACTCCCTCACAGCCATACTCAACAGTATGTATCGCTGTACTCTGCAACGGCTGCTGTGTGTTTCCAGCGTGCGCGTGTGTGTCTGACCTCCTTTCTCTTGACCGACAGATTGAAGATCTCTCCTCGCCGTTTGCTCATCTGACAGTGAGCTGCCAGCCAGCGGGTGAAGCCCCACCCGTCTACCCTACCAATCAGGCTTACCTCTATGCAGCGCCTCCCCTTCCTCCTCATCCTCCTCCTCCCAACCCCTCCAGCT
Source organism: Stegastes partitus (assembly GCF_000690725.1). NCBI lineage: Eukaryota > Metazoa > Chordata > Actinopteri > Pomacentridae > Stegastes > Stegastes partitus. Next base: position 301,102 of record NW_007578407.1, on the reverse strand, counting down.
ACTGCCAGCCCTCACCTCAGGTAAGGATTAACAAAATTTATCATGTCGCTTGTTCATTAAGTGAATAAAATAATCATTTTATAGTCACGTGGGATGTGTAGATTCTGCGACGATGAGCTATATGATTTTTTTTTTAACATTACCATCCTATAGGTGCCTGTGTATTATTACGGCCAGTACCCTACCTCAGCTCAGTATGGATGCAGGCCTCTCTCACCTACCCAGCACATCCACAGCCAAGCAGCACAGCCAACAGGTACTTTTCACCTTGTCTGTGTACTTGTCTGTGTGTGAGAAAGGCTGCGAGAAAACAGGCTGCGGCAGTAGAGGAGGGGGCCGTTACACTGTCAGAGATGTAGTCTGAGGGTCTCACAGTGAACCGGTCTCTTTTCCTGCTGCTTCTATTCATCACGGTGACAAAACGCGAGAAGACACAATTCACTCCTGTCATCCGCGGCCGTTTGTAAAATAAATGACTGCATAAAAATATTCAAGACTTTGGAACAGAAATGCAAACGACTCCGTCCACAGGACTCAGCGAATGAGGGGGAAATAAGTGATTGTGTTTGTGAAGCTGTGTTTCCAATAAAGATTTATATAAAAACACTAAATTGATTTTTTTTTTTTAAAATGTATCCAACCAGCTTCACCTCAGTGCAACTACTGTATATGTTCTATTGTATTTTAGTCCATAAGTTAAAATAAATAAATAAATAAAAAGGTTTTACTAATTTACAGACTACGTATCTTGTAGCGCTTGTCAACAAACAAGCTACACATTTAAGGCTACATATTTTTTTGTAATATTTGCCCTCTCTTTTTCAAAATGGTTTGTTAAAGCTACATCTAACCACCAAACTGCACGTTGGTCAAAAATAGCTGAATTGATCTCTTGTGGCTTATTTCTTGTGTTAAACTTTTGCCAAACAAACCGCAGCGATGAAATATATTGTTAATATTGTCTTTTGTATACGTGTGTTTGCAGCAGGATACGCCCCTGCTGTGAGGGTGCAGCAGTCTTCCCACACCCAACCCCAAGCTGTGCTGGGGACCTACTCACCAGTTGCCTCCCATCAGTGTAGCATGGTTCAGGTAAACACAAAACACCCAGAGGTGCCGTTGCGCGTCAGACTCGAACAGTTCAGCCCCCAGAAGACACATTTAGCACTTCACAAAGTGCTTGTGGTAGCAAATTCTCTGCACCAACTTTGCTCCTTTTTTTCCCCCCTCTCTTGTCTCTCTGCAGGGAGGCGTTTCAGTGTCCTTTCCCCAAAGTAAAGTTGTGAGCGGGGTAGGTGGGGAGGCGGGCTACTGCTGCGTCGTGCCCCCGCCCGCCCACCACGGCAGCTGCCGTCCTCCCAGCTGCAGCAACCTCAGCGCGCCGGCCTGGAACGCACAGTACTGACGGAGTGATGATACTTTTGTTTCTGTGTGAACTCATCCACACACATACTTAACACAAACACCTTTTTTCACACTCACTCACTCACCCTCCCCTCACCCTCACCCTCACCTACAGCCCTCCCTCCTCCCGATGATGCCCCCTGGCTGTGCGCACACACACACACACACACACACACACACACAACATACCCTCACTCACAGAGATAAATGTACCACTGTACCAAAGCTTAATAGTATATCTCAGAGCTGCTGTATTGAATGCATAATTTATATACACAAATGGAGTTTTATATTGATATTAAATTATATATTGTGTTTTAAGGAAATGCACTGTGTGAAGAGAATAAAGTGCTGTGACTGGACTGACGAGGTCACATTTCTCTATCATCCTGGCTCTTTGCTTCCTCTGAACTTGATGATGGCGTTGATGGCGGTAGATGATGAGATGCATGCACCAAGAAATAAAGCACGTCGTACGAGGGCATTTTCTCCGCACACATCGAGTATAAGATATAAAAGAAGCAGTCTTAATTTGTGCGCTGCGGGAAAGCGCAGATTTGGGTTGTTAACCTACCACTGAGTTCTTAAATGGGAGAGGAATGTCATTGACTTAATGCCTGAATAACTATCTGACAAGCAAGCCGAGGATTTTGCATTAATACGGTTGATCATTATCGGCATCTAGTTTAAGGGGGTATAAACCGGAGACTAAAATGTTCACACAGTGGGAGCTTTAATGCAGATATCTGACTGTAAACCAATGATGTTTTTACATTTACACTTGTTTTTAGACAAATTATGCAAATGGAGAACATTTCCAGTACACCATTAAGCCAATGGTGGATTTGCAGTGTGAGACTTTAGCGCCCCCTCCTTCTCAGAGACCACAATTACACTGTCCTCGAGTCGGCCGACACAGGTTTGCTTTCCATCAAAGGCTGAAACTAGTCACTGATTCTACATCTGATTGATCTGCAGAATATTAGCAACCCAATAATCATTAGTAGTAACGGTGCAAAATGTCCAGAACTTTCCTTTTTTTTTGGTCAAAATTCCACCAGACTACTAATTGATCATTCTTGCAGAATAAATTTCTGACAGTTGAGCAGTCATCACTTCAGCTTTACAGTCCTTGTGCATTGATGCTCGTTCCTTTCAGATAAAGCAAAAGGTGCGGCTAATAACATTAGTGATGGCTCGGTACAAGCGAGACACAATGCCAGCGCCCTGAATGTGAAGCAGCTAAATGGTATTCAGTTGATTTTATTCACACCTGTGCTTCTTCCGCTGCCACGTCCAAAATATCCTCTCAAATAAACAGATCACAATCCAGCTAAACGCGGGCCAAAACTACATTAGGCATAGACAGACACACAGGCCCCATCACATTACATAAAACGCTCCCTTTTAAAGTCTTCAGACAGCCGACATTTTACACTGCTGCGATATGCCCACTTTTATGCAAGCAATAAGTGCCAATGTGTTATTGTTCCGATGCCGGGTAATTCATTTTGTACTGAAAGTGATTCATATTCCCTCCCATCAAATTCAATGAAACATATCCATCATCCACGCTAGGCCTTAAAATTAAATTTAGATTTCATAACCGCGGCGCTGAATGCATAATTTATACAGACCGACGCTTTCACGGGGGCCAGGCCTATTTTTGTTCTTTCTTACATTCAGACACGCAGAGGCAGCAGAGCAGGTTCCATGATCTTTAATAAAAGGCACATGTACAGCCAATAGTGAGATGAGTGAGTCCACTGGCATAGAGACAAAGCATTAAAACACAGAAATACAGGAAGTAGAGGTCAGGAGGAGAGAGATCTATCTGCTTTACAGTAGGATCTACTTAAGTAACATCTTCTCGTTTTCGTTCAAGTAAGTCTAACACTAATATGTCACCATGATAAGGTAAACCCCTCCCCGTTGCCACCCCTGCCACACACACAAACGCAAACACACACCATCCATCACCACCTAATGTCAGATTCCGCCGCCCCCCCCTAAAAAAAACAAAAAAACAGAAGTCTTCTCTAGAGGGCTGCTGATCTCAGAGTCCCATTCGCCCCGAGACTCTCACAGTTTGGGCTTTTTCTCGACTTGTCCTCGTGGGGCCAGAAGCAAAAATTGGTGGCTGGAGGCAACAAGAAAGTGATGCTTTGCCTCCGCATTTTTTTCCATCAAGTGCCGTGCCCACACTGTATGTAGAGTCCGTTCTCTTATACTGCAATACAACGTGTCCCCAAAATTTCTGTAGGTCAGTCGGTTTGTGGTAATTTGATGAAACCCAACTTCGCAAAAAAAAAAAAAACATTTTTACTGACGTTGTGAGGAGTGTTTAATTTGGTTTGATTACTTTTGAAATCAGGCAATTTCAAAAATGGCTTTGGACAAAACAAACAGTGAAATAAACAACTTTGTTTTTTAAAAAAAAAAAAGAAAGAAAAATTCACAATGTAATTTTAATATGAGCTCAAACAATTTACCCAAAGTGTTAAACCTAAAAAGATTGTTATAATGTGTCACCCAGCTGATATTTCACTTCAGCAGTGCAAATTCCCAACTAATTAAAGAGTGAATAAATTACCAAAAAGCAACCGACACGGTGAAACCGGGGCCCCTGAAGGTTTTGGTGGTAATCCAGCCTTGCTAGTTATGTCCTCGAGGATTGTACAGTTGTTCACGTGGGGACATGTTCACAAGGAACTCACAGTTATGATCTGTTCACACACACACACACACACACACATACACGCAAACAGGCAGCCATTCACACGCTAAAACCCAACTAAAAAGAAAAAAGTTCACAGGTACTTAAATATTCAGGGTTAAGAGAAATAAAAATGGTATTAGTGTTGGAGGTTAAATATAACCACAGCTGGAGGAATAATCCGAAGAACTAAAATATGCATGCAGCCAGGCCGTCTCTCCTCTTGATGAAAGGTGGAAGGGGGGAACTTTCATCTATTATGGCAAAGTCCGACACGCAAAGTGGTCGCTTTTGCCAAAACAGAAGGAAACAGTTGACGGGCGTAAAGTGTGTAGAGAAAGAGGGGAAAACACACACACGCACACACACACACACACACACACTCACCCTCACACACGTACATGCCCTCCACCTCCATTCACGTGTCCAAAGAACAGCTCAGTAGAGTCAGTCACTCTGTTTTCACATTATCACGTCTTTGGGACATTTGAACATGCAAACAGAGTTCGGGGCTGCGCTCCGGCGTCCGTCGCTGAACTCTGTTTGTCTCACACACACACACACACACAGAAACATGCACGCGACATCCAGCAAACCCTGCTTTGGTTGGTGTGTGTGCTACCTTTGGCTGTGGGTGTAACGGGTGAAAAGGTCGGTCACAAACCACAGGTACACACCAACCGTCTCGGAACCCCCCCCCCTTCCTCCTCCGCCGCCAACACTGCCAACGCCCCACCCTTCCATCCCATTTCAATGCCCACCCATCTCCATAGCAACTCACAGCTTTCCCGAGCAAGGGGTCTCACTATCTTGTAAAAGGAGGTAAGTGTAATTAGTGGTGTGTGTGTGTGTGTGTGTGTGTGTGTGTGTGTGTGTAAACATGAGTACCCTGCGTAAAGGTGTTTGTGTGTGTGTGCTTGAGCATGTGAATGTGTGTGCGTGTGTGTGTGTGTGTGTAGGTGTTAAGAGGTATCAATGGTTCAGTGGTGTCTCTCTTTAATCATCGCATCCTCTCTCGCCCTCCATCACTCCGCTGCTTCTTCTCCTTCTTCCTCGTCCTTTTCATCCTCCTCCTCCTCCTCCTCCTCCTCCTCTTCCTTCATCTCTTCTCTCGCTCTTTATTTTTGGACTTGGAAGATGAACAAGCGCAGGTTGATGTTTTTGGCGGCCAGCAGTTTGTTGCACTCCACCGAGTCAGAGATGGGCAGAGGGACGTACTCGGTCTCGTTGGCGTCGTTGCTGAAGGAGTGGTGGTGGATGACCGGCTTGATCCGCACGTCGTCGTACGGCCCCTTCAGCAGCAGGAAGGAGCACTCCAGGGCGGAGTTCACCTGCGCACACGGAAACACGTCCAACACGTGAACACAGATCCCGACACAAGCTGGACTCTTGAGGCTGACACGTACACAAGTTTTCGCCATAAACGTAAAAAACTAAATCTTTCAACTACAGTTCATCAGTTTGGTTACTTGATCAGTGGAACCAATTTAGGCTCAAATTTAAGCTGAAAATCTACAAGTCAGTGCTCTCTGGTGGACAAACTATATAATGGCAATCATGTTTCAAGAGCAAATTGCTGGTTGATTAAAAATAAATAAATACAGTGCTGACTTTTTGGACAGGATGGTTTGAAACGTCAAAGCACAATATTTATTTTTTGAGACATAAAGGCAGAGATTCGGATTAAAAAGCAGACATTTTAAGCAGTACTCAAACATGTCATATCACATCATACTAGAGGTTGAGTCCTGCCTCTGCATGCTGTGCAACAGTAGGTGGCTGTGAGTCTGACTGGCTGTGTTTTAGAACATTTATCTTTTTGCTAATTGCTTCACTTATCACAATGAACTATTGTCCATGTGCATATTGCACAAACTCCAGCCTGTCAGGACACTGAGTTCACACCTTTTCTAACGTACAAAGTGAGGTTCCGTTTCCCGTGTTATGGCCCTCTGTTCTCCCACTGACCTTGCAGTGGCAATGCAAGAGTTTCTGGGTGATGCGGAGGCTTTAGTCTCCACAAAAGAGTCCAAAAGAACCCAGACAAGCTCCTTACAATCTGGCTAATGGGCAGCAACAAAAAGTGAAGAGCACCACCAGAGTTTAGAAAGCATGGAGAGCTTCAGCAGCAAGAGTGTGGTGAAAATACAAGACTCCGTGGGCAGGTCCTTTATCAACGTCTAAGAAGATGTATACAATTGTAAACAATTCCGACAATTAAGCTGACAAACTATTGCACTGCCACTGCAAGGCCAGTGGGGGGAACAGAGGGGCGTAACTCTGGGACCGTTTTGTGCAGTTTCAGTGACAGGACTTCACTGAAGTCTTCTGTGTTTGGACATAAAGATTATGTTCCAGGAGCTGCACTGGAGTTCCAGATGGGATGTCTAAACCAGAACCTCGTGAGACTGATTGCCGGTGCACTTCCTGAGGTAAACACAGCAACTTCTAGTAAAGGTGCCAGCGGGAGCAATGATCACAGATCGGAGATTTAGCTCGAAGAAAATGCGAACTGTGCACTGTTAGTTTTCTTTTGTGTTTGCAAACTTCTAAATTAGTCAGCTCTTGTTCTCTCTCTCATGTGGCACCGTACAGTGTAGTGTTGGTTTATGTTAGACAGGCGAGATGTGACTGATGTCAGCGAATCCTCACACATTAGTTTCTGTTATGGGTAAGTATCAGTGCCATGATATTAAACAGCCAAAACTGTATTGTTATATTCTGATATTTGGTAGTAAACTTTACTGTACTGTGACATAACACAAAGTTAATATCGATCCCTCACCAAGACACCTGCCCTCCATCACTTCACCTCATACTGCAAATTAATTTCTTGCCGATAGCCGTTATCTGTTGCTAAGCAGGCTAAAAATTATAAAGCTGCGTTCCATGATATGAATATTAATATAATTTTTTGACTTCTTTAGTGTCAAAATTAGTGTCATGAGACAGATTTCTGATTGTTAAATTAGACCTACAGTTGTTTGGCTTTTCTCCGTCTTGTGACGTCACAACCATCTTGAGTTTGTTTAGGCAGGTAGAAACTTCCTTTACAAAAACTGCTCTACATGTGACTGCAGTCTATATGTTGGCACATTTTTCATAATATCTAAGTTCTGCTTTATTTTTTTCTGCACAATAATTTATTGGGTTCGCCAGCCTGCAATCTGCTCTTTAAATTGCCTCAAATTACCTCACTTGTGTAGTTTCTTGTTGCTTATCAGAGACCGTGAACTGCTGAAATGATTCGTTATTGGATGAAGAGAAAACAAAAAATATTTCTTTATTTCAGCTTCTCACTGATGAATATTATGGGTTTTTGTCAAATGAAAATGTTTTGCATCTGTTGATTGGTGAAAACTGGGGATTTGAAACTGTCACTGAGGGTTTTTTTTGTTTTGTTTTGTTTAGAAATTTAGACATCAAATAATTATCCGTAAAAGATTAACTGATAATGACAATAATCCTCAGGTGTTAAATAAACATTTCCCAGTTCCACATTGCATCAGGAGCCCTGAAATCACGCAGCCACAGAGATTGTTTAAAAATAAACACGGACAGATAGAGCAGTGAGTGTACCTTGCTCTTGAGGATGAGCTGGAAGGAGAGGGTGCGCTTGCAGGAGAGGTTGGGGTTGCGCTCGGAGTCGTTGACGCGGGCCTTCAGCACCCACGTCTGGTTGAGAACAGTGAAGCGCGGTGTTTCATAGTACAGGCGAGTGATGAAGTCATCGGTGCGGTACGGCCTGAACTGAACCTCTGGATGGACACGCAAGTGGAGAACAAGTTAAAAAGAGCCAAAAAGAGGACATAAAGTAAAGCAGCATTTCTACTGTAAGGCAGGTGCTACTTTAAGATCATTTCTTCTCAAGTCCATCACCAAACTCTACTTGCGTCTAAAATGTCATTTTTTTCGTGTATGTACCTGTAAACCCAATCTTCTCGTAGCAGAGCAGACTAAAGATGCTGTTGTAGAGCTGCATGTCTCTGCGGTGGTTCTGGTCCATCTCTCCCAGAATTCCCATCAGCTCTGTACCAGTCTTAGTTGGATGAGAACACTCACTTTCATGTGCTGGCAGCTCATGAAACGGACCTTGCCAGGGGCAGCCGATCCTCTTGTACTTACACTGTGTCACCCTGGCAACACAACGGCAAGAGAACGTTAAAGACAAAGGAAGCAAAGACGTGGCTTCATGTGAATTAGATCCTTTACTGAGGCGCTTTATGATGAGCACTTTTAGTGAGTGGAAGGTGATAATATCAAAGGTACTAATTAACCTAGGTTGTGAACTGTGGCAAATTAACGCAGCGCTAATGATAAGTGTTCAGTGAGAGCCAACCTCAAGGAAAGAAAGACATAGATTCATATCAAGTACGTCGTGGATAGAGGTGCTCTTCAATGACTACTCATTACTTTCTTGCAGTAAAGTAAGGTACTAAAAATATGAAAGGTACTAGTTAGCTTCTGTAGTGAAGCAAAGCTAATTAAAGCCACGCTTACATAATTAATCCCTTAAACCGAAAAGTTTTTTCTTTCACAGGCATTTAAATGGGATTCACAACAAAAACACCTGTAATCACTGGTTATAATTACAGCATATTAACTACTGAGTTCATATTCAAATGAGCAGCGCCTGAAAAAATGATGATGGCATTCCTGAGAATAGCAGCTTCACCGCCTCCCCTCAGGAGACCAGCATAATTTTCTGTCTGACCCGACCACAAACACCTGGTGACTGCCATGGCTGTTGTCATAGCAACACTAGCACCGGCACCGCTGTCCTAAGAAGGGTCACCTGTTGCTATAGCAACAACCCCATGGGATTTCACGCACGGCCTGAGCATCACAAGCGCGCAGTCGGTAATCACATTAGCAGTTTTTCTCCTCAGAAGCAGCAGCTCACATGCTCCTCCATCTTCCCCACATTAACCCCGTGTGACACTGTGCTGGGTAACCACGAGCGCACAAACACGAGTACGCAACAGCGCTGCCGACATGTTGTTTCTGCCGCCTTCGTTTGGTTTTTGAAAGCGGCTGGACTCCCCCCAGTCACAGTTTGAAGCGGTTTAATTTGATAGTTTTGGAACATTTGACTGGAACTCATTTCTTTTCTCACTTTCAATAACATGTTGACTACAAGTGTGGCCGGTGCTTCTGCGTGTGTGCGTGTATGTATGCGCGTGTGATGTATACCTGTCTTGGCACTCCTCTTTCTGGTGTCTCTCTAAGCTGGAGCGGGGGAACTGTTTTAGACAGAAGGTACATTCTGTCGGCAGCTCACTGACAGCCTTCTCCACTGCGAGGTTCCTGCAGCACAGGTTCTTGCTGATCTCACACCTACACAAACACAGAAAACCTCAAATCATCCCTCAGTGTAGGGGTATATGCAAAAATTTGTGCCATGCAGAGTATGTTCATGTGAGTTTGTGACCAGCGCACAGCCGTGAGTTGAGTTGCAGTCTGGGTAATAGGAAAGTTGTGCTTTTGTCACTTGCTGGTGGAAATTTAGACACATACCATAAGATAAAGCTAATCAAGGTGTTTTTTCCTGTGCCCATACATTAGTGATGAATGCATGAGGCATTTTGAGAGAAAATGATCTTGTTTGTATAAAGTCTACCAGATGAAACACTAGGATGGGAGGAATTAAAAATGAAAGTGTGTATATAAGGGTAACTTGTGATCCTAAGAACTTTATCCACTCAAAGAACAAGGGAACAAACAAGCATTCAGTCTGACAAAATGTGTACCTAAATTTAAATTATTTAGCTGCACAAGTGTTTGTGTTGAGATAAATTTCAATGGTATTTAACAGTATGAAACTTAATGTGATTTGGATGTAACAATATCCATACACAGTGATGCTCAGCTCCACCCCATCGCTACAGTCATTAACCACAGTGACTCAGTAGCTACAGATGGATGACAAATTAGAGGAAAAAACAACGCTTGACCCCTAGAGTGGGGAGATGTGGTGGCTCTGTTATGCTGTGGGGAAAATTTTGCTGACGTAGTTTGGGTACATTTGTGCCCTTAGAGGGATGGATCACTGCAAATCAATGCAAAGCTGTTCTGCGTGATCACCTTTATGGAGTGGTCTGTTTCAAAGTGGCAGTGCCCCCATCCATTATATACTATGGCCTTCACAGTTACTAGATCTCAACTAGGGCTGAACAAATAATCAATTTCAAACGGAAATCACAGTTTGAAACGAGGCAATCAGCAAATTGCAAAGGCTGCAATATAGGCGGTATATTATGCAGTGTGTCTGACGCAGGTTTTACACTGTTGTGTCAAAAGTTTTACAAACTTGGGTGCCTGAATAGCTCAGCGGGTAGGGCAGGTGACCCATATACAGGGGCTATAGTCCCCGATGCAGTGGCCCGGGTTCGATTCCAGCCAGCGGCTCATTTGCTGCATGTCATTCTCCCACTCTCCTCTCCATGTTTCTCTGTCTATCTTTCACTGTCACTATCATTAAAGGTGGAAAAGCCCAAAAATAAATCTTACAAAAAAAAAAAAAGTTTTACAAACGAATGCTGTCTTCCTAATGTCCAACTTTTGCTGCTGTCTCATGTGATAAAGCTCCATCACGTTTTATATCTATTACACAGTGAATATTGGAATGAAGTTTGATTTTAAGCAAATTGTATCACAAATCTATTAGCAATACATGAGAGAAAAATCACAATTAGATGCCTTTCACAAATCAGCCCTAAACTCAACCCCGCTGAACGCTTATATATACTCAACATTACTGAATGAGGGAATATTGTTGGAGGAATTGTGATCCATCCCTCCAGTAGAGCTCCAGAGACTGGAAGAATCAATGTCAAGGTGCACTGAAGCTGTTCTCTCAGCACGTGGAGTCCAAACACCTCACTAAGACTCTTTGTGTAGGTTTTTCCTTTAATTTGTCACCTGTCTGTAGTTTGTACTGTACGAAGTGCTTACATGTACAGTTAACTTGGTTTACCTGCAGTTGGGACACGTGGCCTGCTCCTCCTTGAGACGAGAGTCAGCCAGGAGGTGGATAAAACAGCCGGCGCACATCAGGTGTCCATTGGTACACTGTGGTAGAAAAAGGTCAATCAAACAGAGGGTTTGGGGGAAGTGAAAAAAATAATTATTGAGGATGCTACACAGGAAGAGACGGGAATATGACAAAAATATGCCTATGTAGAGAGTTGGAATGACATGATTTAATATTCTCTTGTCAAATGGTATGACACAAAATGTGAGCATAATAAGGGTTAATTTAAAACCTACTAATTAGGACCACTTGAAAACAGATACTTTGAGAAAATGTTTATGAAAAAACATGGACTGTTTCAGGACTATAGCCTCTATTTATATCAAAACATGTAATTTTGGGGGTAACATCATCACTTCTGTTTGGCTAAGGGTAGGCATATTTATTTAGAATCTATTTTAATTATCACAGTGGATTGGCTAAAGCTGTCCAACAACAACAGAGCAAAAGCCAATCACACTGTCTGTCAAACACAACAGTAAGATTGCAACTTAAAAGTGTGTTTATAGAGGAAGAGCTAGAATTTTCTCTACATGAATAACATTAGTGTTCTCTGGGATATATGTATTTATGTGCTGAATATAATGTACGGAAAGAATGTGGACATGTGTTTACACTGTTAATAAATGTTTAACATAAATGTTGGAAGTGTGCACTGCAACGCACAGCAAGGTATGTGAATGTTGACGACTGACAATGATTGATTACAAATGTGCTCACTTGACATTGAGGACAGCAGTTTGAGGTCATTAAGGACAATGTTCGGTGGGTTGGAGGGAAGGGCAAAAGCTATAATTAAACTTTAGGTTTTGGTTGCGTTCCTGTGTGGGGTTTGGGGATGTGGTTTTTGCTGAGGACTATCTGAGGATAATTCACAGTATAATGTCATAAACTTGAGCCAACTCAGCTGGCCACCCGGCCTGGCTGTGTCTGGTCTCTCAGCCTCATGGCTCAATCTGCAGTATAGGTACACTCAGTATAGGGCCTGTGTTGGATCCAGTATCACTAAAAATAAATGGAGCTGGCCAACACATTCAACAGGTTGAAGGTGGGGATCTGGGGCTGTGACTCATGGTGAGCTCCTGTTATGAGCTTCAGCTGGTTTGCTGATGTTTGACGGTAAGTTTAGGGTTATGGGGGGAGGTTTGTGATTGACACCACGTTTACCTGGTAAACAGACGCCTTGGGCAAGTCTAGGCACACGGTGCAGCACAGCACTGAGTACAGTCTCTCCTCCAGCTTCCCTGACTCTCCCTCGGGTATTTTCACCCTCTTCTTGGGTGGCTCGTCTGGGTCAGGCTCGGGCCCTTCTCGCCGTATCCCGACCTCCTCCTGCATGGCTGCGACCCCGGCGACAGCCTCCACCGCTGCCCCCACGGCCCCGACCCCCAGGCCGGCCGAGGAGGAGCCAGGGGCGGCCGCAACGCCCACGTCTCTCTCTTCCAGTGAAGACATGGCGATGGCTGTCTCAAAATTTGTGATATGTACCTGCCGCGACCAGGCTGAGCCCGAAATATTAGCAGGTTAGCTCAGGGCTAGCTTACAACCTGTCAAGCTAACGGTCAGCTGACAGCAAGCTAACGTTAGCTAAGCTAACGCCTCGGCAGCAGGCTGTCAGGAAGGAATGCAGCTAACTTATTATTAATGCCACCATACACGTACCAACTGGGATTTTAACAAGCCAATCGAAATGTAATAACGAGATCATGTGCAAAATGTAATTATGACTATCTGTTAGATTAAATGTCGACTAGTTTTGTTGACTTACAGTGAGGCTAGCAGACTATGCGGCTAGCTGCGTTGACAAAAACACAGCAGTCCTCTCCCTTTGCCCAGCAGAACAAAAACAACTCTCAGCTGTTGTTGCACTCTCGACGCCGTTATTCGCAATGACAGCAGATTACAACGATGTGCACCAGCGGCTCAGCTCGGCTTCTCCCTGCGTCCCTGCTCCGGTACCGGCTGACTGTCCACGGGACCCACGGGACGTGTCGGTGATTAAAGCCGCGGATAGAGACAGTTCTGTTGGGACTTGTCTCTCTGGCTACACAGCCATCTTTGTTTTTTTCCTGTCCGTCTCCCCCGACTTCACCCTGCACAGACTCCGGGTCAGTTTCGTTATTACTCGGGCAGGTTCTCGATTGTGGCCAGTCACAGAAGTTGCGTATCTGAAAGTAAATATATTTCCTGTCTGTGTGAGGGCCTCTGAGCGCCGGTAACACTTGAACAGAGCCGTGAATTGGCTGACAGCGGAATGTTTTGTTGTGGCAGATGACTTGGGGTATTTAAAGAGTTTTTAAAGGCGCATGCGTAGTGAGCACCTGCGGGTCAGAGTATGGCAGGACTTGAAAGGTGACCAAAACCTGATATGCGACAAATTTAGGCTACTCTACTAAAGCACCCATCCTCCATATAGTTTAAATGTTCATGAGCCACATTTACATATTATATCACCCCAACAGCAGCCTGTGTGGCAGCAGAAGCTCAACTTTAAACCTAAAAACACCCTGTTTCTGGTGCTCTGGTATGCTCTCTGCATGTTTATGGCCTTGTCACTGCAATTCAGTGGTTCAACCGGTTATAAGGCACCCTGTGTTTGTTTGGGAGATGAAGATGCACAAATAATTTATCTGGGAAAACAGGGTGATGGAAGAAAGCCTCACCCTACCCTTAGGTGCTCACAGTAGGTCATATGCATTTATATGCTTATTCATGCCATCCGTGGCCCAGATATATGGTTTAGCAGGAGTGTATGTGCACAGGATGGGGGGTTGTGTGTGTATGTATGTGTGTGTGTGTGTGTGTGTGTGTGTGTGTGTGTGTTTAGGTGGGTGGGGCAGGATGTCAGAGTGTCAGCTGTCTGCAATCGGGAGGGACAGGACTAACCACTCCCATTGGACAGACAGATATGCCTTATTTGGTCTGTGTGGAATGGCAAGAGAGCAATATGCCACCCTCAGCTATGCACACACAGCTTTACCCAGTAGCTGTATGTGGTCACAAACTGTCCTCAGTGTTAAGCCAACCCCACTATTAGCCACTGGATCATACCACACTTTAAATTACTCAGATTTGTCATCACACAATGTGAGTAATATTAATTCAAATCAGTTTGATGCCAACCCAACCCAGTTCAAAATAAGTGCAATAAACACACTGTCAGAAAGATGGCGTGGAAGAATTTACTGAGACTAAACAACAGCCCTCTGAATAGCTATTTTGTAATCATGTAGTAAACAACTGTTGCAAGATGGATGATCCTAAGATAGACTTCTAGGAATATAAAACGAGGATGGATCAGTGTCAACAGACGATATCCTCAACATGGTTTGCAGAACAAAACAAAAGTAAAATAAAAATGTGTTTTCATTTATACACCACACGTTTTTTTGTTTTTTTTAAATGACAAACTCACAGTGCTTTGCTTTACTACTTCCCATCCTCCTCTTACGCAGACAGATTCATACCTCGGCCATTGCATAACATCTCATGATTAATTTATGATTGCAGGACAAATGGATTACACACATTTATGAGATGTATCCAGCTCCATCAATCAGACCCCATTCATCCCAGGAGAGTAAATCACACCATCTGCAGGTCAGTCCAAGATTCAGCGGTAATGTCCGGAACAAGCAGAGTGATGACCCTGATCTAATCACACGGTCAAACGGGAGATTAACAGCGATATCAGGACTGTGTGGGTGGATGGCTGATGGTGGTGTGACCGCTCTGCTCCTTATGGTTTTTGCTTGGGTGGTTGGGTGGAGAAACTAAGTTGTGTTGATGAGGAGACTGAGTAGGAGAAACTGCCGCCGGGTCGGAGGATGGGTTGTGTTGACGCGCTGTGGTTTGCTGAGATGTGTTGGTTGGAGATGGTGAATCTGGAGGTGACGGATGTTGGCTGGTTTGTTTTGAATGTGTCCTAATCGATGGAGGCTCAGTTTGGGCTGCTGGGGAGCTGAGATGATTGAGATCAATGCAGTTTGTGTTTGGATCTGGATCCTGTGTTTCTTGCAAAGGGGACCCAGGTGTGGCCTCTTTAAATGATGGAGACATGATGTGGACTGCGCTCGTCTCCTTTGATTGTGGCTGCGGCGGTTTGTTCTCATCTTGCCCTCTTCCTGTGTTCATCTCATCGTGTCTGATGAGCTCTTTCGGTGTGATTCCTCCCTTGTCTCTCAGTGGTTCGGCTGTGTTTGTTTGAGTTGCTGTCTGGACTCTCTCTGGTTCTGCTGTGGTGTTCCTCTGAGTTTTGTCTGTGAGCGCCCTCTGCCTGCACATCGAAGCCATAGCTTTCACCCAGGGATGCAGGAGGGTCTGCTCTGCCGTCAGCCTCACTGTGGGGTCCGACTGAAGCAGAGCTCTGACAAGGCCTCTAGCTTCTGCACACAAACACACACACGAAAAACAGATTGTATATTTATGTGCGGCTGTGTGTATAGATTACATTTGTGTCAGCACGCAGTGCATATCTATACATCTCACCCTCTGAGATGGGGTCCCAGTAGGGGGACGGGAAATGAAGTTGCGCTTGCTTTATTAGCTGGAACAGCTCCTCCTGGTCCCGATCCTGACTGCGAAATGGGGGGAAGCCACACAGCAGGATGTAGAGAATCACTCCCAGAGCCCATATATCCACTGCTACACCATAACCTAATGGGCAAAACCACAAACAAATCTTTTCAGAATAAGAAAACACTGAAGAAACAAATTCAGAAACAGGAGGGACATTATGACCTTTACCTGTCTCACAGAGGATCTCGGGGGCTACATACGTGGGTGTGCCACATATGGTAAAGACTGGTTCAGTCACTACCATGGCCAGACCAAAGTCTCCCAGTTTCAGCCTACAGATGCCTGCAGCCACTTGCTCTATCTGGGAAACAGAACAAGAAAAACAAGATAGAGGCAGAGCTGAGCTTATATAATATATGCAAACAGTTCCTAGGGCATCCACATTTGCCACATATTTTTGTGCATTTTGGATTTTGCAAACTACTGAACTATTGACTCAACTTTGTGTCAAAAACGATTAATTCCACCTTCACGTTAGGTTCGATGAACATGAGCACTGGTAGCAGCTGAAAAAAGTTGTAGCTGAATTCTGACTCCTGCCACCTGAAGCTAGATAGTAAGTTTGTTTAATATATGATACGAGTCTCCCACCACATGAATAATATTCCCTATTTGAGTATCTTAATCAAGAGATTCAGACTGTGTCTCTGGGTCGGTCCTGCAGTGGTTCCGCTGCTGCCTCGCTAATAGGACTTTTTCATCTGTGCATCAACACCAAAGGTTCTGCTCAAGGTTCCATCTTATTTATCTTGTGCTTCAAGTTAAACACATAATAATGACTTCAACCCTTTAAACCAGGGGTGTCGATATCCGGTCCTTGAGGGCCGCAATCCTGCATGTTTTAGATGTTTCCCTCTTCCAACACACCTGATTCAAATGATCAGGATCGTTATCAGGCTTCTGCAGAGCTTGATGATGAGCTGATCATTTGAATCAGGTGTGTTGGAAGAGGGAAACATCTAAAACATGCAGGATTGTGGCCTTCGAGGACCGCAGTTCGACACCCCTGCTTTAAGCCCTGGGTTTGAAAGAATATTTTCTTTTGAAAGAAAAAAACGCAAATGACCCCATTTATCAAAGAGAGAAACTTTAAAAAGAAAAATAACCACTGGATTTTAGACTTTTAATCTACTCATCTGTAATATGTTGTTTTGTCAAACAGCCAAATCTAAGCTTAAAACGTGATATTCATCAAAATCTATTTATCCTGTACGTTTTATTTAAAAGAATCTAAAAAAATTAACAGTTTGCACTAATCAGATTTTGTAAAAGATAAAAGCTAAACGTCTTGCACTCCTCAGCACGACCGAAAAGCTCTGAGTGATTCAGCTATGACAGTCACATGACAAAAATTCAGAGATTTCTGAACAGCAGGCTGTGTTTACACAGAGAGAGGAGACAAGAATAGAAATGCAATAAAATGCAAGTATCTGTCGCATGTAGAGTCACCCTTTTTTCGAGTCTTGGCAACACCTCTGGACACTTGAATAAAAGGGTCATACATGTTGATTCCAGGTTTTTAAAATCCTTTTGTTTTGAAAAATCAAAAAAAAAAAAAAGATTTATAGCATTATATTTGTGTCATACTGCATAGAAAACATTTTTGAATTCTTTCAACTTCTAGCCATGGTGGTGCTGTTTCCATAGAGGTGCAGGGCTTTTTATTGTAGTGAAAAATTTGTCCACAGCGATTAAAAGTGCACCAGGACCAAAAAAAACACCCAGACAATGCTTGGGGTTAAAACGTAAACCTTATGACTGCTTTACAGATTATATTTAATAATACGTCTCTTTTTACTGTCAAAATGTAACAAAGGTGTCTTCTAATGACAATTTATCTATTTTTGAATTTAGAAATACAATAAATTGTGATGTATTTACCATTGTGGTTATATTCAAACATTTTTAAGGCTTTACTGTTTGCACCAACAAATAATAAGATAAATTAGGTTCTAATCATATTTTATTCAATCTGATGTCTTACGTGTCCACAAGTATTCAGACAGTGACACAATTTTTGTAATTGTGCTTCTGTACACCACCACAATGGATTTCAAGTCCTCTTCCTCCAAAAGTTTCTGCTGTCTTTCTGATAGGTCTGTTGTTTTTTTTCAGCCTAATAATGCCCACCTGCTGTTGCACTGACAAATCTTTGGACCGCATATTGAAAGTTGCCACAAACAGCTGCCAAATGCATATTCAACTCTTGGAATTCACTCCAGACCATTTATCTCCTTAATTTGTCGTGAAATAATGAGGAAACAGGCTGGCCACGAAACTGCTTATGAGTTAGTTGTCCAATTACTCCTGAGACTGTGATAATGTGGGAAGTATGAAACAACGGCTGTAATTCCGAAACATTTAATGCAATATTTTAGTTAAACCTCTTGAAGCAAAGCTGGAAATCTACACTTCAGTCACGTCTTGTAGAGCTTTATTTGAAATCCATTATGGTGGTGTATAGAGGCAACATTACAGAAATCGTGCCACTGTCAAAAAAACACATTGATCTGACTGCAATAGTGCATTTCTTTGCATTATTACCAAAGCAACAATACAGAAAAAAGAATTTATTGCGATTTAAGATAAGATTCACTGATATTAAAGTGACTATTTTTAGATTTTTTGATGCTGTTCCTCAGCTCCAGCTTCTAGTAGATTATCCTCATATCCAGCCGCTGAGATTTATTGGCTGAAAATGAGATAATTTCACCCAAAAACTCCAGAAAATGAGTACTCCACTCTCTCTAACCCCAGATACCCACCAGCAGGTTCTCTGGTTTGAGGTCTCTGTGCACGATGCTCTTGCAGTGGATATAATTCAGGGCCTCGCTCACGTCCGACACCATCAGTCCTGCCTCCGCCTCTGGGAACTTGCCCCTGTCGCTGATGGCCTCGAACAGATCCCCTCCGCTCACCAGCTCCATCACCAGGTAGGAGTGGGTGTGCGTGTGGTGGTGGGCGAACAGCCGCACTATCCGGGGGTGACACAGGCTACCCAGCAGGCTCAGCTCATTCTGCATCATGTGCTCTCGACCGATCAGCTTGGAGCGCTCCACGATCTTCAAGGCGAGGTTTTGGCTGTTGTCACGACGGCGGCACTCTCGCACCACCGCAAAGTTCCCATCTCCGACCACGCGTCCGATGTCGTAGCAGCGCTCAATGTCCTCCAGTGTGACGTCGCTGCCGTCTGAGGGGAGGTCAAAGGTCGCCTTGGTCTGTTTGTTTTCATCCAGAGCTGCATTTGAAACTTGTACGAGGCTCTTCTCCTCATCTCTGCTGATTGGCCGAGCAGCTGGAGGGTCGTTGAAATGATCCAGATTTTTCACTTCCTGCTCTATATGAGAACTTCCTCTCTGCTTCCTTGACACAGGAGGCAGTGGGACCCTCCCTGATAGTGAACTGATCAGTTCTGGACCCTGATGTTTACCTCTTCTCGCTAAGCACTTGTCACACAGTGTAGGAGATGGGATGTCTGCTTCTCTGAGACCCTCCTCATGTTTGAATGGGCCAATAATTGAAGGTTGTCTCTCCCTGACTCCGCCTCTGACATGCAGTCTCTGCAGGTGGTTGGGAAGGAGAGCAGGTTTTCTGCATGAATTCTTTTTATGAGGCTTCTGAGAGTCTAAATGACAGTTTTGGGTGTGGTGTGTGTCTGTATGTTGAGACGTGTGAGCATTGGTGTGATTCTTGACATGTGTGTTTGTGTCTCGGTGCGTCTCCTGGTTAGTCCCGCTGCTGTCTGTCCCCTCGCTGTATCCACTGTCAGCCTTGGCAGCTTTATCTGGTGTCAGCCGGAGCTTCTTCTCCCAGGCCCGCAGTGCTTCGGCTCGGTAATGCGAATGCTCAGGAAACAGTTCCTCCAGAGCGTCCTGCACGCCGCTCAGCTCAGGACGAGCCTTACCGAGAGCCAGGAAGGCCACCTCGCCTCGGAAGAAATCACACACACCTTTAACCTACGATAGAAACAGAGGGAATGGCTATTTAGACATAGTCTTAAACTACCAGGCACCAGATTTGTTGTTGTTTGTTGTTCTCTGCAATATAATCTGAAAAGGTGTTACTCTGCTGCAGACGCATGGCAGTGAAACAGACAACACAGAGAACAGTGGAGAATGATGAGTCTCTCAGCCTTGCAGTGTGAATAGAAGAAATAATTTTTGAAAAACACAGGATAGTAATCCCTTTCTGCTTGAAGATGACTTGTATCTGCAGTTACTTCCTCTTGCTTGTGCATATCCATGACATCCCCGACTCTCTCCACTCACCCCTCCCCACTCGCTGCAGCTCGAGCACACCAGCTCACCTGCGACTCTACTGTAAAACTGCTCCACGCAACACGATGGCAACTTAACAACTGTAACATCAAGTATTTCATTGCTCCAAGTAAAAACTGATTCTAAAGAACAATGACACAGAAAGTTGCACCCTGCAAGCTAACGGCATTGATTTGTTATGTGTGAAACCCTGGAAGTCTGAATCTGTGTTTTTGAGGCCGTCATTTGTGTGCTGCAATTTCAAGGTGGAAATGTTCAGTCAGGGTGTTGACTGCTTATGTGGCTTATAATATGTCTTCCAGTGTATAAAAAACACCATATGGATGTGTTGAGATAAAAGGCAAAAAGAGTAAAAAACAAAAATGGAACAAGTTTTTAAACAATCTTGATTTTCCCCCAGAGCTATTAGAGACTGTTTGATTAGACATGGAGTCCAATGTTGGGACATTTAGGGAGTGAAGGGATCAATGATATTACGATATTCATCCATTCAACAGTGGTAGCTGTATATATGTTTATTAACCTGTTTTATACACTTCTTAAAAACTGTTTCACTCTTTTGCTTTGTACTCTTGTCTTGCTTTTTAGCTACCTCACCCACTGATGTGTATAAAACCCCCAAGTAAATACAATCATGACTCGATAATCCGACACTTAATGTAAAACCTTCTTTTATGTCAGATAGCAAGGCTGTCGGATTGTCAAGACGGAGGTCGAGATACAAGAAGGGCTTGATACTTGAAGGGTTATTTGTTGTTATTTATTGTTCATAGTTGTTATAATAACTAGTAGGGCTGGTCCGAATAGCACTTTCTGGTCTCTGGATATTCAGGCCCAGTTAATGAATATCAGAATATTCGGCGTGGTCAGGGGACACTTCCACCCCTGGGGGAGCGCTCTGACGGGGTGGAAGTGGCCGGAACGCACAGGCAGTATTTGGCTGATGATGCTAGTTTAGTTAGCGGTCACAGTTCTGTTTCCACCATCGGTTGCGAAAAGGGAGTGGCAGATACACCATCCGTGTTTGCTTCCTCAAACACTGAGCACACTTGCGGCGTGTGATGTCGTCGTGTCCTCTTCTGTGCATGCGGGACACTTTTGGGTCGTATGAAGTTCACACCGCAGATTGCATACAAGTCGTATTTAACTGGAAATGTGAACGAACTCGCAAAAAAAAAAATCAGATTTCACAAAAAAATCCGAATTGAGCATTAAATCATGCAGTCTGAACGTAGCCAATCTGTCGGATTGTTCAGTCAGATAATACACCGTTATCCTTATTTGTGACAGAAAATGTCATGTTGGAGTCGGAATCCAAGGCTGTATGTTAAGACTGTTTTTAATGGGTTCCGTTAGTTTTTCCTAAAAAACCTGTTGGATAGCAACGTTTTCAGATTGTTAAGGGTCGGATTATTGAGTCACGACTGTATAATTGGCCTTACAGTGCAATAATGTTGTCTCGTAAAGAAAAGTGAATCACTTTTATCTACCAAGGCTGTTTGTATCTTATATTAATAGCCCAAAAAATGTTCCTCCAGTAATTAATGTACTTCAATTAATATTGGCGGATTTGGGATAAAGGTGTGTTGACCAACAGCTCAAAGTTGGGTGCTATGCTGGGGAGCTAAAACCTCAAAAACAAGTCTTTGTCAATGGGTTGTACTAATTATTTCAAGTTTGTTTACACAACTATATCCTCCTTCATTACCAAATCTGTCTTAAAGATGGACCCTGTGTCATGATTTGTGCTTGCTTGTTGCATGGTAAGAGCACAATCTGGGGCTCAGTACTTTTCCAGTGTAGAAAACTGTGCAGAGTGCAAAGACAGGAACTTTACTGTGGCAGAGCACGAATTATTTGCCCTGGGAATTTCTAGCAGGTTAAATATTTGATTCATTTTGTGAAGGAAGGCCGTATAGGGTTGTAGCTACAGCTGAGGACACATGAGGTCGTGTAGTTGGGAAAATTTAGGGACCTGAAATGTAATTTATACTCACATTTTGTATATAAATCTTATAGTTTTCCCAGGACTGGTGAGGTAATCTGCCACACAGCAAACCTAGAGCCGAGTACTAACTCTGGATGCTGCTTTGTTACGAATGCAGGAGGTTCATAGGGTCTGTCAGTTAACCTGGTCTCGGCTGGGCCTCACCTCTCGTGCATGTGTCGTGTAAAGGCGTGTAACTCTGGCTCTGTGCCATCGAGGAAACCCCAACGCCTCCGAGATATCCAGTAGCAGCTGCTCGAAGGACACCACGCCCCTGCGGTTCAACAGCACTGTCACCTTGTGAGCACGGAGAGACAAAAATCACAGCATAGTCAAGGAGTTCATCACATAATAGGAGTCTTCAGAAAGCAATGGCTAGTCAGTTACTGAAGCTATAAAGATCGATTATAACCTGTTAATAAGAAGCACTTTTAGGTGGATTTATCTGTGTTTTACTGTGTCACAGTCTGTAAACCCTTCATGGAGAGTGCCCTACTTTAGATTCTCACTTTTTCAGGTCCTGGTAATCCCAGTAATAAAGCAACTAGACTTTTCTTGTAGGTTGTTGAACACGTTTCTACTCCTTGGTTTAAATATTGAATTCACCTTCCGTATCGTGCTTTGACCACACGGGCGGACGATGGTGACCAGATGGGGCCGCTCGGCGCTCTCCTCTGCGTGGCGGGTGTGGAAGAGAGGAAGGTGAGGAGGAAGAGGAGGAGGGAAGTGGGACCGGTGGACGTGTCCTGCAGGGTGGGTGTGGATGGGCCACGGCTGGGCAGCGCCACCAGGACGCTTCAATAAGGGAACTGGAGGAACTGGAGCAGAGAGAGGAACAAAGAGAGAAAGCAAGAGTTAGACTATTGAAAGTGTGCTTAATAACACTGAGCTCATTGTCCCGGCGGTGGGCTTCTTCTAGACCTGCACACAAAGGAAAACTCATAAGTAACACAACACCAGCTCCTCATCCTGTGCGACTGTGCGCGTGTGAGTGTGAAAGCAAATCCGGCTGATCAGATTTGAGTGTTTTCCATCACACGGAGTGCAAGGGCCATTTGAGATTCCTCAAGCACCTTGCCCCACCGACTGAATTATTTAGGCTTCCTTAAGTCATGAAAAGCCACACACGTATGTACACACACACCCACCCCGACAAAAGCCTGCCTGACCTGGTTCGGGCTCAGCTGAATCTGCATGATTAATGAAGCATTAGAGACACACAGCATCTTTGACGTTTCACTTTCTGGCACCGGGGGAGACAGAGAGATGTTATCCGTCCGCTCAGCTGGGGGTTTGTTTCTTTTTTCTTTTTTTGTTTTGTTCCAGAACAACAGACAGAAACACAAGACCCTGTAGCTCTAATGTAACCAGGGCCCCCCTTTTAACAAGACACCCCTGGTCTGAGAGGGAGAGCACATAGTGACACACAAAAACACTTTTCTCAGTGGACATACAGAGCGCAGCTGTGGCCAGTCTGACTGAATCAGCCTTTTTTTTTCACAGTGTGTGTGTGTGGAGGGGACGTTGTGGTGGAGGATGGTTGTGGGTTCCAAATATAAGAGCAACAGTTTGAAACCATGTTTTCTTCTATCACACTGCTCAACAAATTACAGCTCAACCTGGACCCTTTATGTGTCTGGCTGATGCATTTGATCCATAAATTTGATCTCTTGTTCTTGTTGTACTGGAATCATTTATCTGTTTAAGTGCAATACCTTACAAATGCAACAGGAATGCAGATTTGACATATGTGGATGTACATGTATGTATGTTTTAGAATGGAATGGACTAAATATATATATATATATTAGTTATGTGTATTCTCTTTTTTTTCTTTCTATTGCATTGCCTGTGTTTACAACTCTGTGGGATACAACTATACCCTACTATACTCTTTATATAAATACTATACTAAATGTTCTATCTATCTATCTATCTATCTATCTATCTATCTATCTATCTATCTATCTATCTATCTATCTATCTATCTATCTATCTATCTAT
>NW_007578407.1:201838-277059 GCF_000690725.1 Stegastes partitus | reverse complement strand
GCACTACTATCCAAGTCAAATGTCCCTTTATCTAAAATAATCTTATCCTATAACCCCTCATATAGCAATAAAATGTCACATAAACCATAACATTTTACATCTTTTACAACTCATCTTCAAAAAGTTCTCTCTCATAAGCCTTCACAGTGAATAGTTCCAGTTTAAACACGGAATATAATTTGTGATGCAAACTTTTCTGTAACATTTAAAAAGTTGTTTTTACTTTGTAATGTATTTATTTATTTATTTTAGGTGTAATTAAAAATCCATTCAGTCCAACATGTGACTCACCTGCCAGTCTCCATTTAGCGTTACGAACCGCTTCACATCCATAGCGAGCTTTCTGTGAGGGCGTCATGTCCTTAGAATAATACTCAAATTAAAATTTAAAATAAAATTTTTAAAAAATAAGAAAAAATAAATACCAGAGCTAGCTACAAAAATAACTCAAGGACGCTTGTTTGTTCTCTCATGTTTTATGGGGTTTATTCCTCCCTGAGCTGCTGCCGTCTCGCTGTCCTCCACACAGTAACGGAGGCTGCGGACGGCGCGTGTGGTTGCAGCGGTTTCCATGGTTACACGTCAAGTTAAACAACAGACACCAGGAGTAGCGCCAGTAAAAGACTTTTAATTGATATTCTGCTGTGTGTCTGACCAACGTTTTAACTTCCTGTCAAACTTTTTCAACTTTGTTTTGCATTAACAAACTTGCGAGACGTCCGTGAACGATCACAGACACAGTTTTATTTTGAATATTTGGATCTGTTGTACCTTCAGGGCTTGACTGAGAAAACAACATAAAGAAAAAAATGCTTAAACGTTGTAAAAGAAATAATTAATATTCGTAAAAAAATAAAATAAAATAAAATAAATCCAAAGGCTACAAGTGGTATTTATGTACCATTTTTTAATCATTAACATACATTTTTTTTCTTTTTAAATAACAACAAAAATCTATAAAATAAAGATATGTTTTTAAAATTGTGTAATTTTACAGTCAAATCTATAACAAAACAAGTCATTTGTAAAAGTACAGATCCTAATGTGGATATTATTTCCATGTAAATTAATGTTTTTTTCCTGTGACTTTACTTTTTATTGTTTATAATTTAACAAAACAGCAAAAAAAAAAAAAAAAGCAAAATGGCAGTAAATTGCTCAGAAAGTTACAGTAAAGAACTTTAAAATTATTTTTGTTTGTTGTTGTTGTTGGTATTGTTGTTGTTGTTTTGCAAGTTTCCTGGAACAGGGATGTGTTTTGGACAAAGGAGAGACATTTTACAGAAACTATAACTGGTTTTAACCCGGGTTAAAACTAGTTATAGTTTCTGTAAAATGTCTCTGCCTAAGAGTTTACCAGAGCAAGCAAGCAAGTTTATCGACACAGCACCTTATCATACACGGATGTTATTCTTCATGAACTGAAGAAGCCTCTTGGATAGGAGGTGAAACCTTCAAGAACCTAAAAACAGCTTTACTGGCAAAAGTAAAAATAAAACAACAACAACAACAAAAACCCATATAAGACATTTAAAAAGTAAAAAATAAAAAAAGTAAACATGAAAAAAAGAACATATAAAATAAGCAGACTGAAATTAAATTAATTAAATACATTTACAAAACAATCCAGACAAGTTGAGTCATTTTCACACAAATGTGATAGAATATTTAAAAGTGACTGACTGATAAGACACATGTAAAAGATAAAGTATGGTTAGGAAAATTCTTTAGTGGAGTTCTAACTGGTCCAAATCAGCACACACAGTCATCTCTCAAGTCAAAACAAAGTTTTACTTGCAGCAAGGAGCCAACATGTACAGGACAGAGTCTGAACAAGTGACTGACTAAAAACATGAAGCATTGCTTCTTACATACAGACAGTGAAGAGAAAACAGAAAACAACCTCCTGCAAAAGGATGAGAACAGGCACAGTTCTCATCTGTTCAGACATCTGGAAATTGTACCCAAGGATGAACCAGACTTGTTGAGGTCCATAGTTCTCTTCCTGTTATCTTGGCTGATTTCATTAGATTTTCTCATGTTGTCACAAAAGGAAGCAGTGTGTTTGAGGTGTGCCTTAAATTACATCCACAGGTGTGCCTCCAATTAACTCAAATGTTGTCAATTAACCTATTAAAGCTTTCAAAGCCATGACATCATCATCTGGGCTTTCCCAAGTAGTTTAAAGGCATCTTAGTGTACGTAAACTTCTGCCTTCAGTAAATGTAAAAGATTATCTTTAAAAAATTGTCTGTCTCATTATTCTCTCATTTAGCAAATAGAGATAATTTTGGTAATCCTAACTGACCTAAAACGGGAAAAGTTTAGTCTGATTTAATGTCAGACAGTGAGAAAAAAAAAAAAAAACTTTTTATACAGTGTATGTAAACGTCTGGTTTCAGCTGTAATTATGCAGAGCTTTCTCAGTAACACAACCCAGGTGGTGGGCTGTCGCCACAGTTTTCAAAAATAAGTGTTATTTAAATGAAAATACCTTCAGTAAATTTTGGGGGGACTAAGTGCAAAAACATAAGCAGCCATGAGAGCATGGTGAGCTGCAGCAGTAAGAGTGTGGTGACAGCACGAGACTCCCCAGGCTGCCTTTATGCAGTTTAGACAATTTAGCTTTAATGGGGCTACAGAGAGGCACAACATTTCTGAAATATTCAACCATTTTCCTGACGAAAACACTGATGCTTTATGTTGAATGTAGTCAGACAAATTTGCTAAATTTGGATCCAGAATGAAAGAGTTTGAGTAAAAAAAGTAGCTAACATACAACTAACAAGATTTTGCTTAAATTGGTAGAACTAGTAGTGGGTCTAAACCTTTATCTAAAGATCTACATCTATGATTACAGACAATAATTGGAATTTTCTGTAAATGTATATGTAATTTAAAATAGCAGAAAGTACAATTTAAACAATATAGTAAGTAAAAATAGAGGAATAAATGTAATTTTGTATAATTGGCATAGTACTTCAAATAAGTAATGGGTTGCTAATGTAAAGATAATGTTTGTTATTTTAGAGTCTTTTCCGTACAACAAAAACCAACATAATCAGAATCAGAATCAGATTTATTGCCAGGTATAGTTCACACAATATGAGGAATTTGTTCTGGTGGGTTAGTGCAACAATACAACAATAAATAGAGTACACAATAAATTAGACGCAATAAACTCTGAGAATAAATCCTCAGGAGTTGTGGCCCTGATGTTCATGAGCTCTTCTCTGGTGTAGGAGCTCCTCAAACACTGACTAAAAACTAAGTTCACTCTGAAAACAAGATAAAACAGTGCGTACCAACACACTGTGACAGCCATCCTCGGTGCCATCTTGAGCAATCAAACAGAAAACCACTGTAAAATTTTAGTTATTTTCCATAAAATCAGGATTTATTTTTACTGTGTAATGGTGTGAGACACATAACCTGTGTATAAACCAGGGTTCCTGCTTTGACTTTGATCAGCTCCATTTGCTGCATGTCATTGCTTTCACTTTCTCCTCACATTTTCTCCTCTCCTCTCCTCTTCACTGCCAGCTACAGACTTTAACCAAAACTTAATACAAGCACAGGGCATCCGGTTGACGCAGGGGGTTTCAAAACACTGAACATGTCACAACAAGCTCCGCGGTTAAAACCCACAGAGGAACATCAGTCGCACGTCATTTCTGTCTCCGTTCACTTCCTCAATTCCCAGAAACAGAGCGGAGGACATGACTTCACTCGTGCATCCTCAGTTGTTAAGGTCCATTTCAGTTTCAATGAGGGGTGGGGGGGGAGATAGTGAATGAAGAAGAAAAAAAATCCCTGAATGCTCACACAGAAGCGTTTTTATCACCATGACAGTGATAGTTATGGTGAAGAATCACACTGACAGAGGAGCTGCCAGTCTCTGGGTCAGTTACCATAGTTTCACTGATGGAATCCAATACTCTGCTGCACACACACAGTGAAACACAAGCGTGCGCACACCGTGTCCGCTTGATCTTCTAATACACTGCTGCCTCCCCCCCTCCCCTCCACCTCGGCTCCATCTCCAAGGTTACTGTTGATATTGGGTCAGGAAGCAGAGACGTCTGTTCCGGCTCCTTATCCTGGACTCAGACTTACAGAGTGTGTTTTCCCCAGTTGGAGACAAAAGTACTGATGATTGTTGCTCTCTCATTGTGTATTACTTTTTTTTCCCAGCATATCATTCTCAGATTTTTTGTTCTGCTGTTGTCTTGGGGGAATGTGATGCAACTTATTTACAGAGTGATAGTAGGAAGCTGAGAGGAAGCAACAGGTCCTGGCTGGGGATGAATCAGAGACATTGCAATTATATTTCTGGTGCTTCAAAGCTCATTGTTTCCTTCTTTTAACATCACAGTGAAATCAAGTAAAGATCCTGGAGGACTCATTTTTTCTTTGTTTTGATGTGATGTTCTCATTTACACGACCAAAATCACACTGATGTTGTTACGTTGTCCAAATCTTGACCAGATAATATTTCAAACTTCATCGATAGTGCTGATTTTATTACTGCAGCATCGTCACAGAGCTGCCAAAAAAGCATCTGTCGATATACAGGCGGTGCACTGGGAGCATCTGACCAGCAGAGGAGGCAAGTGTACCTGCTGTGTGTTCCAGCATGCAGACGAGAGCCGCACTCAGACATGGCTTACCAGAGAAGGGCCAAGTGGTTCCTTGGAAAAGTTACCAATGTAGATAAGAATGAGGCAGCTGTAAAAAAAAAAAAAATCACTTTGTAGCATGCAAACCGGATAGCATACAAAAAGTCCAAAGAAGCGGGAGGACAACCTGGCAGGCTGACTCAGTGTGCTGTCCTTGAATGACTCCGTCTGTTTTTCCTCTTTTTGGCTCACTGGAGGATTTATGGAGCAAATCAGGGAATGCAATCTCAGGCTCAGCTGCAGAGGTAACACAAAACATGCACACACATAAACACTGTGCTGCACTTGTTCAGGGCGTGCAAACTACTGCTACCACACAAATGGTACCACATTCTAAGGCAGGGGTGTCCAATCCTGGTCCTCGAGGGCCACAGTCCTGCATGTTTGAGATGTTTCCCTCTTCCAACACACCTGATTGAAATGATCAGCTCATCATCAAGCTCTGCAGAAGCCCGATAACGATCCTGATCATTTGAATCAGGTGTGTTGGAAGAGGGAAACATCTAAAACAGGGGTGTCGACATCCGGTCTTCGAGGGCCGCAATCCTGCATGTTTTAGATGTTTCCCTCTTCCAACACACCTGATTCAAATGATCAGGATCGTTGTGAGACTTCTGCAGAGCTTGATGATGAGCTGATCATTTGAATCAGGTGTGTTGGAAGAGAGAAACATCTAAAACATGCAGGATTGCGGCCTTCGAGGACCGCAGTTCGACACCCCTGTTCTAAAGCATACGGTCCTGGTGGAAAGTACATTTACTCAAGTACTGTTTATAAACACAATTTTGAGGTATTTGTACTTTACTTGAGTATTTTATGTCACTATATGTATGCTACTATATACTTCAACTCATTTCAGAGGGAGATATTGTACGTCTACTCCGCTACATCTATTTTACAGCTTTGGTCACTTTTAAGAAAAAAGATTTTACACAATGGATAATATAACAAGCTTTTTAAAAACACACTATTAAGGATTAAACTTCTGGTTTCTGAACTTTTTGTCTTCTCACCAAAAGCAGTGTGTAGTCGGGTCACAGTTCATGAGACTTTAACCTGTTAACAGCTCCACCAAATAGTGATTTTTCACTCTGAACTTCTCACATGGTTTCACGTCGATATATGTTCCAATGATCCAATATCTCATCAACGATTAGAGAAAACATCTGGACACAAACATTTGTTTTCTGTCCTCCCCCTTTAATCTGGGGGCTGTGTCTGTTCTGCTGCTGGGGGTTCTGTCTGTAGGTCCCTTCGACCGGCTGGTTTGGGGGTCCAGGTGCCGGCGCCCCCAGTGGTCATGGTCTGCGACTCCTCCCGGTGTGGTGTGGACGGCCCCAATGGTGGCGTTTCCCACAATCCTCAGTGCCATGCCCTGCTTCCTTTAGTTCAGTGGCGCGTGTGTGTGTGTGTGTGTGTGTGTGTGTGTGTGTGTGTGTGTGCATGGAGGGTGGGAGGGACGGGTTTTCTTTTACAATATCTTTAAATGCTGTAATGTTTTTAAATGCTGTAAATCACTTTGCGTTGCCGTAGTGTATGAGAAGTGTTATACAAATAAAATTTGATTTGCTTTGATTTGAATCATCTAATGAGCCCTTAGATTCATCTGCTGTCTTTTTCTATAAAACTGTATAAAAAAACAAACCAAAATATCTCCAACAGTAACATACTGCTGACAATCTAATTATTATGTAATAATATTCAGTCAGACAGACTAAACAGTACTTTTACTTTAATACTTTAATCAGATTATGCTGCTAATGCTTATGTATCTTTACTAAAGTAGGATTTTTCATGTGGGACTTTTAATTGTTGTGCTTTTTTTTACAGTTTTATTTTATTGTATTTGAAAAGGATCTGAGTACTTTGTCCACCACTGTCATCCTCTATAATGAACTGTGTCTAATGGGATTAATAATGATGAATAAATCATTCACTAATGCCTTATAATTTATTTATTGACCAACATTTGTGTTGCCTCTGCACCATCATATGTCCACTTGAGGAATCTGAACATTACTGGATTTGATGGATTGTTGTAAATAATACTTTATCAAGACATTTTTAACCATTTAATACTGCACTTTAGTTGATTATTAGCCATTAACTAATAATAAACTATTAATTACACTTTATACACTGTTGCCTAACCACTGCTCTTTTTATCTCAAATCATCAAATTATAAAATAGAACAATTTCTGCTCAACAATCTCTGATTTGCCTGAATTTTTTTAGAGCTTTATATGTTGATATTCATCAAGATATCCATGAATGTTTAGCATATATATATATATAGATATATAGATATATATATATTTTAAACTGCCTGTCAATCCACATGTTTTGTTGCACATTGAAATTTGAGGCTAAGTTTGAATTACAATATCTGAGGAACTATTAAAGATAAACGCAACTGTTTTCTCTCGTCATGCCACTGATTCAGAATCTGTAATGCTGGACAAATAGATTTGTTGAAACGTGAAAAAACTTTTTTTTTTTTTTTAAACCGTAATAAAAAGTCTCATCTTTGAGCAACAAAACAGTTAAACAAAAAAACTGATAATGCAGAAGTCAGCCAATGATATTTTCTGGGCCATTTATAGTTGTACGTCACAGTAAAACAAAACAAAACAAAACAAAACAAAACATAATGTGCTTATTAATATTAACTATTTGGTCATAAAAATGAAAAACAAAAAACATTTTAGTTCAACTTTCATATCAAATTTAGCAGTTTGACAAGTTGTGCTAGATAGCCTAATCCATATATAACAATATGGTTCTCTAAATATTACTTGGAATTATTTTTTCATTATGAGCATATTTTTTCAATTTTACACCCAACTTTGTAGATGTAAACCTTGGCTTGCAGGACAATTGTCATGATGTTTTGTGTATTTGTGCTCAAAGATGGGACTTTTCATGACTGCTCTAATTAATTTTTTTCATATTTCAACTCACCCTTAATAAAACAGTATTTAATCTACTTGTCCAATATTGCAGATTTAGAATCAATGACTTGATGAAAAATAACAGTGAAAATTTCAAGCTTTTGTCTTTAATAGTTCCTGAGATATCGTCACCCAAAAATAGCCTCAAATTTTCAATGTGTGAAAAAAATGTGCTGAAAATGGGTCAACGGATCCAAGGTGCTTGACATATCAATCAAGAGTGTCACAGATACCGTTTTTAAATGTCCATAATTTACAATAAAAAGTTTCAAGTAAATCAGAGATGGTTGAACAGAAGGTCCTGATGGTTTCAGATGGAATGACTCCTAATGAAAGGTGGTGCACGATAAATAAATGCATGATTAAACGTCTGCAGCTTGCTCTGTAATCTAAGTCAGGCAGGGTCGTGATGCTGCTCAAGCGTTTGCCTCCATTTATGTAATTAACTTTCTGTCTTGTTGCTCCAGCTCCATTTGGACAAGAGGAGGAGAGGCTGCCAAATGACTGAATGAACAATGTCGGAGAAGGGAGTGGCAGCGAGCAGATGTTTATTCAGTTGTATCATTCACACGGTCACACACAGATGCGCAGGAAAGCCCTCGGAAATCTGGAAGACGTGTCAACATTCCTCGGTTTATGGTTGTCCTGCTCTTCCCTCTGCTCCCTTTTGGGATTCAGCCCTGTTCAGCAATCTTGGCCCTTCAGCTTTGTGCTTGTGTCAGCTCGATGCTCGTGTATATTTGCACACTCAATGAAGTGTTTGTCTAAAGTCCTGTGTGTTGAGACCAAACCGGCTGTGCAGGGTTCACCTGGATAGTATAGGGGCTATAATCACATCTACGGTCAACAACCTCAGCGACAGTCTCGCCGGCAAAATTGATTTTTTTGTCATGTACACTCACATCAAACGAGGTGAACTCAGTAGAAACGGAGGTGAGGTAATTGCATTGGTCACAAGTAAGACAGGGCGCTGGTTAAGTAATCGCTAATGCAAATGTTAACCAGATATTTGTGTGTGTATACAGCAGGGAAATGTCTGCTTTTATTCAGCGGAGCTACAGTTTTCACCGTGCATGTGTGCAGGGAATTTCTTCGCCTTAATGTGAGTTATGGCCACAGTGGGCTAATATATCATAGGATTCCATAAGATCACACGTGTTCCAACACATCTGCACAGCCGGTGACGGCCTGGGAAGCCTTTTTTTGACTTTGGTTTTTTCTTTTGTGAGACAAAGTTTGTCTGAATTTTATCTTATCTTGTTCCTGTTTCCAGTGTTTAGCAACAGAAAAAAAAGAAGCAAAAGCAAAATTCTATTCATATCCACATGCATGTGCTTTTAATCACATGTATGCACATTTACACTTCCTTACTTACCACCAATCTGTACATGTGATTTGATTAAATTTAAACAAAACTAAAGCAAAAGACAGCAACAGAAGCTCGAGTTATTGGTTTCAACCTTTCACCTCCTCCCTCTCTCTCTCTCTCTCTCTCTCTCTCCTCTCCTCTTTTTTTTCCATGTGTCTCTCTCTGACACCTGTTAATGTCAAATGTCAGACTCATGCACGCCACAGATTCGTTCCGTCACACACACATGCTACTTCAGACACACTAATAGCAGAACCCAGAGGGAGGCCATTGGAGGACAAGGGCAGTGGGACAGGGTGTGTAACATGGTGTGATGTGATGTAACAGTATTCACTATTGACTTTTTTCTGGCCCTCAGTCCCTGTGTGTGTTACTCTGTGTGTGTGTGTCTGTGCGTGTTTTAAAGTGGGCTTGTTATTACGCAACTCAGATCTTCTGACCACACATTTGCAGACAGGAGGATTTCATCAGACAGCTCATAAGAGACCATTTGTGTTTCCAAATGAATGCCGACGTGTGTGTGTTCTCTTACATGTGTGTGTGTTTCTGAAGACTGATTTGAATAATCGTTTTTGAAGTTTTAGGCAGGTGAGGACACGCTTGGCCTGTCCTCACGTCTTTAAGGGCTCTGACTGGTTACTTTTAAAGGAATCTGTCAACACACTGGGCAACTGTTTTCTTGCTGAGAGCTGGATGAGAAGATTTGAACCATTTCTAACACTCTCTGTGCACTACATATGAAGCTTCAGCCTGCAGTCCGGTGGCTTAGCTTAGCACAAAGCTTATAAAAGTCACTGCAAAAAATAGTCCAGCGCATAAAAAAAAAAAAACTGCTTAAACTTTTTGCAATTCAGATTTTTGTACAAACCAAAAAAATTAAACTGCGTTGGTTGTTGGTTGTAGCCCTGTGATAGACTGGTGACCTGTACAGGGTGTCTCCTGCCTTCACCCCGAGTCAGCCTGGGATAGACTCTAGCCCCCCGTGACCCTAGTGAGGATTAAGCGGTGCATAGATAATGGATGGATGGATGGATGGATGGATGGTTGTTGGTTTTAACTGTATTTTCCAAAATTTTTAACTATTCCATCCAGGTAAGGATCGAGATGAACACACAGGTAGATTTTGTGTATGGTCAGTGTATAGTGTAGTTGAATTATTCTTATTGTGGTTTCAAATTGTAGCAAGGTATGTTAATTACTAAACAATAACTATTGGATTTTTGGTGACATCTAATATGCCGATCTTTTCTAACAAATTTTAGTCGACTGCCGATGGCCGACATATGGTTATGGAGTGTGGTTGGATCACATATTGTTGGTAGTGGCCTGGCAATTTAAACAAATGGCCCCAGAACTCTTATTTCATTTTTGAGTCCAGTGTTGCTAAGACGTAACCATGAATGAGGCCACGGTTTGTGTCCACACAATTACACTACAAGGGCACATGTTTGGCGGCAGTGTGCATGCATGGAATAGTACTAGAAAAGTCGTATAACACTGAGTTTCCACATCACTCTGTGTACATACAAACGTCAACCAAAGTCCATTTCTTCCAATGAGAACCGCTGTGATCTCAGATGTGGTTATGAAATTCCTCCTTCTGTTATTTTCTGTTCTGGAAATTGAATTCAGTGAAACTGAAAGTCTGCCATTAGGTTGGAAGTAGGAACGTAGCCACAGAGCGATCAAGATAATTGGCTGCTTGACTACATTGTTAAAACGTGTGATTACAAAGAAAGTCGCTTAGCTAGTTTGTTCAGAGAGCCTGCATAGTTGTTTATATGTCTTCCAATAAAATTTTGCACAAGCTGGATAGACACGTGTAGGAGAACGTCTTCAATTTTTTCTCACCAGACATCATTGGTCCCATTTCTGTTGCCGTCATACTCCATGTTCCGTAAAACTGGGTGGTAAAGAAATGATAAAATGAACTTTTCCCCGATTGATTAAACGTCCTTCCATCCGTAAAGGAATGCATGTGGACATTGAAAAAAGAAGATATGTGGTATTAGGTGTGATAGAAACACATAGTGGTGGCTGCAGTCGTCCATGTGTGCATCGGCAAGGAAGTATATTCAAGGCTTAAGTCTGAAAGCTGAATACATTTTCAGGATCTTAAATGGATAAGTCTGCCGTGCCCATGTAATCCCACGAAGAGACCAAGAACAACAGTGCATTAGTGCGTCACTCAACATTTTTCGACAGCCCTGCCCTGTGTAGTGTTCAGAGACGTTATAAGGGCGAGACTTACAGGATCCTGAATAGAAATCAGTGGGAAATGTCATCAAAGATGGCGGTTAATTTGACTGGCAGTTTTTATGTCCAGGTGACCACTGAAATACCAGCTATGTCTCTCCCCATTCTTATCAATAGCAGCCTGCTCTTGTTAACCTGACATAAATGGCGCTAACAAGATCGTTGCCGAGTGGTGGGACTTTGCGCTTCTATTTATTCTTCAAAAATGAACCACAATAACATAGTTTCACTTTGAAATGAAGCTGAATAAACAGCCGGGCGTCGTAGTTTGTATGAAATATTACTAAAGCAGGAGGAAGCAGTACAATTGTAGGGAGCTACTTTGAGTCGAACTGAACGCATTTTGTGATTCAGTGAGTTTTTAACTGCACTAGAATGAGGCCTGAGCAACAACTGCAACAAGACTCTACAGCTTTAGACTTCCCTTGGATGTTTTTTGACGCTAAGAAAGATTTAAAGCATCATCAGCATTACTGTAAGTGCCCAGGGAATGAATGTAAGTCAATGCAAAGTCCAAAATAAGCACCACAGCTTCTCTTCCCACCCATATCATAACACTCCTAACTACTGCTCAGGCTGCCATCATGTGCCAGCATGTATGTGCGCTTACAAGTGTGCACACAAACACGCTCGCACACTTTTGCCGGTGCTGTTGCCTCTGGCAGGCCTGATTGAGGTCAGGAAAAGTCAAACAAGCCACAAAACCAGGTGGAAACGCCCCAAATGCAGAGAAAAAAAAAAACGGCAAACACAGCAGAGAGAACTGTATCATGACATTTTCAACCTTCAACACACCCTGCACAAAATCAATCACGGCCCCTCCTACCCTCAGGCTTAATCTGTTTCTCTTCTCTTTCTCTGACAGCGGGGGCTTATTCATCAACCTCCCCCCTCTCCCATCTCTTTTCTTTAATCTGTCTTTCATTCTCTACGCTTTGGTTTCTTCACTGAGGCTCCCACTCCCTCCCTCTCTCTCCCTCTCTCTCTCTCTATACTCTTTCTCAAAGGGCTTAAACTCACATTTGCTTTAGTTAAACTCTGTTGATAAATACACTGAACGGCGTAGGAACTGACACAACACAGGGTGGTTGATGTTGACGCAACACAAACGAACAGTTTAAAGTAAAATAGAAATGCATTTGCATGGTAGTTATTTTAACCACACCAAGTATATCACATGCGCTCCTCGTCTGAGTGTCTTTGTCTCCACCCCTCCCTCCACCCCTCACCCCCCCTCCCTGCACAGTCTGATGACATCACGAACAGCAGGTATATATCCAGCCAGTAGGATTGCAGCGAGGCCTGTGGTGCTGACTACACTCTCTGCCTCTTTCCCTCCTCTCTCATTCTGACGCTTCCCCGCTTTGCTGCCTCACTCTCTCTCTCTCTCTTTCTCACACCCATCTCAGCCTCTCTCGCCCTCATTCCTCCACACCACTGCAGACATGGCCGAGTCTTTCGTTGGCACATGGAACCTCAAGAACAGCGAGAAATTCGATGAGTACATGAAGGAGCTGGGTAAGTCTGCGTGTGTGTGTGTGTGTGTGTGTGTGCGGGCGTGTGTTTTTGTGTGTTCACAGCATATGCATGCGAGCGTGTGCGCATGCGCCGGTAACAGGCGAGGATGCAGCGCTGCATGTGAGCACATGTGAAAATGAGGACAGATGAATGGTTTTAGGTGTGTTTATGTTTGAGTAGCTGCGGATACAGGGTGTGTGAAAATCAGAGAACAAAGGCGGAGGGAGACAATGAAGAGGTAAATATAAGGAG
Organism: Stegastes partitus; assembly: GCF_000690725.1. NCBI lineage: Eukaryota > Metazoa > Chordata > Actinopteri > Pomacentridae > Stegastes > Stegastes partitus. The sequence goes on along the minus strand of NW_007578407.1, from coordinate 264,033 downwards.
GGAGAGCAGAGTGGAGGATGAATAAAGATGAGGAAGATGAGAGAGGGTGGAAAGAGGAAGAGGGAACAGAAAGAGAGAAGATGGGAGCCAGAATGGGGGAGGGAGAAAGAAAAAGGGAGGAAGAGTGGGTGACCGCATGGCCTAAGTGCTGGAAATGAGGGAGGGGCTCCCTTTTAGTGCAGAGAAGAACCATCAACCCTGCTGTGGGAAACTCTGAATGGCAAGCAACTGGCACACTCACTCACAGTTGAGTATAATGTGGGTGACCTTCCCTGAAAGCTGCTCATTGTTTGAGCCAATGGGAGGAGTTGAATATTAAGATGATGCCAAGCAGCCAGTGGGACGAGAACAGGCTTCAGCATATCTCACCACAGTGTGCATGATGGGGGCAGGTGCTCCGGATTTTACAACTGTGAAGAATGACACAAAACTATTTAACTTTGTGTGTGAGTGAGTGTGTGTGTGCGCAACAGAGAAAGAGATTCATGGCCAGTGTGTGACCTCAGAGCCATATTCCCATCAACCCCTCAGCTCTGGTCACCGTAGAAACCAGAGACCCTTCGACCTCTAACCCCAATCCCTGTGATCAACGAGGCACACACACACACACACACACACAAAGTGACTTTTTGTTGTCACCGACTGTGGGAACACAGCTACTGGAGACGAACTGGATTGTCAGCCTAAAACAGGGCCAGTTTTCTATTTGAATAAGAAAGGGTGTGAGTCACTGTTACCCTCGTGATCCCCTGATACACACACAAAATGCACACTAAAAGAAAGCGAGTAATCATTTGCACACACACACACACACACACACACACATGTCCAGACAGGCAGTCAGGTCAATGAGGCTCTCCAGTGTTTGAAGAACATGCTGCAGGTTTAGTAGTAGACAAACAGAGATTAGAGTGTGTGTCAGTTGAAGGAGAGCCAGAGGGCAAATCCACTGCTACTGCTTTCAACATAGCCGACTAAATATCTACAAATCACCGAAGGGCTCGAGGGGTGGTAGAGAATCATTTCTGCAACTATTACTGAATTTGCAACAGATATTCATGGTCCCCAGAGGAGCAGCACTAATAACTTTTCCTCCACTAGGGTGACATGTTTTAGTGGATTGCGAAGTAATGTGCCAATATCTGCTTGGTACACTGCCACAAAATTTGTTGCATTCATCTTTATTAATCCCAATGCGACCACATTTGTAATCTAACTTTGGTTTACTTTGGGGATCCCTTCTTTTTTTTTTTCTTAAATCTGTCGCCATTGTTCATGAACAAATACACACAAAGCTAATATTCCCTTTTGCTTCAGGTTTATTTTCCGTTCACTGCTAATTTCCGTTTGTCGTTTAGCCTAAAGCACATTCGGGAGCAGCTGAGGAAAGGCTTCATCTGTTAACCCGTTTATTGATTTAGTGTCACAGCCTCGCAGAGCTACCCTTTAGTCCTATTTAGCCCTGAGATCTTATCTTCCATTTCCTTTTCCCAGCCCTTTGCATTTACCCTCGTGTCTTTGTTTCGTCCAGGTGTGGGCTTTGCTACTCGTAAGGTCGGCAACATGACCAAGCCCACCACCATCATCTCGGTGGAAGGCGACACGGTGACGGTGAAGACCCAGAGCACCATTAAGAACACAGAGCTTTCCTTCAAGCTGGGAGAGGAGTTTGACGAGACCACCGCCGATGACAGGAAGGTTAAGGTGAGAGGTCGAAGGTCACGTTGCACAGACAATAGACTGTTGTAAAATACAGACACCCAGAGGCAAAACTCTGCGTTTACGTTCTTGTGTTTAACCCATAATTACGGTGGCTTTCTATGAAGTGAGCACCAGCCTGTTTTAAACTTGCTGCACACTTAAAAAATACTGATGTAACCACAAATATATGACAGCGATAATTACAGTCATGATGGATGGCCAAACAAGCAACTGTGGTTCATCACAGTTGGGGGCTGCCGTTGTGGTGGAGGCTTGAAGTATCTCAGAAAGGTCAGGGGTGAGTGGTGAGGGTAAGAGAAAATGGACTGATCATGCAAAGACCTGCAACCATAACTCAAGACCTGAGCCACAGAAGCCTTATCTCAATTGGATTTTGAGGGTAAATACAAATGAGCTGTGGTTTGATGGTTTAAGGCGTAAGGCTGAGTAAATATTGGAGTTTAAACGGGTGCAGAGGTGAGGTGATGATTTCAAGATAAAGACTCTGTGAGAGAGACGAGGGAAAGTGAAAATCATACCTTTAAACAGCATATTTAGGTTTTTTTTCTGCTCACTAGAACCTGCAGCTGAAGGTGGCTATTAGATATTGCACTCTAGAAATTTTTTCAGGAGGCTACGACTTAATTAAATGCACGGTTTTAGGGTAATTTACTAATTTAAATAAACTTTAAATAAAAGTTGCAAACATTGTCAACAGTACTGACATAATAATGTGAGTCCTAACCTAATATATGTTAATTACACTGAATTCTATGGTAATAACAAAATTCCAAGTTGAGGTAAATTATTTAAATTGGCTTGATAGCTTAATTTTTCTCTAACTTAAGTTGAGGATATAAAAACTTAAAAACTTGTGTTCATGCTGCCAATCATTGGTAAGTGGTAACTTCAAATACCACTGATTGTCGGACAAAAACGAATTCCCCCAACTCAATATAGTGTGTTGGTTGAACTTAATTTCAAGCGCCTCAAAATTGTAAATATACTTTATACTATTACATACAGCGATTCAATATGATTCATGGGATGATGTGATCTTGTGTGTTAACTGTGATCGTATCTCTGCAGTCCATCGTGACGGTAGATAGTGGGAAGATGGTGCACATACAGAGGTGGGACGGCAAAGAGACCAGCCTGGTCAGGGAAGTCAGCGGAAACGCCCTCACACTGGTCAGTGCATCCATCCACCAAATGCAAACATTTAATATCTGTATGAGTTGTGTTTTAACTTTCTTTCTATTTCTACCGCAGACGCTCACAATGGGAGACGTCGTTTGCACGCGTCACTACGAGAAGGCAGAGTAAAAACCCAACGCCCAGTCCCGCCTGAAACCTCTACTTGCTTCATCTAAGGTCCGGCTGCACCCCAAACTCTTTAACACCACTTCAACCCAGGCCAAGCAAGCCCCTTCGTACGGCTGCTGCTGATTCCCCTCTGTGTTCCTTTATACTGTTCTCTCAGTACTGACATTACTGCTGACTGTGACCTCCCCTTTTCTCGATATGTTGTTCCTTCTACTGTAAGAAACACTGAATAAATTCCAATGATTTGTTGTTGTTTTTCTCTCAAAAAAATTCCAGGGCTGCATTTTTTTTTTTCTGTTGTTGTTGTTGTGTTGGAAAATGTGTTTTGCATGGTGCCTCTGATAAGCCTGGAAAAGTGTTAGAATTTGAACATTTGCCTGTTGAGAGCTAAAAAACTTTAAATAAAAGCGTCCACACTGATAAAACTGGCAAAGCTGCTCTGGCGTGTGTTTTGTTTTCTCCAGATACTCATTCATGGCATTTAGTAGCTCAAGGTACAAAGACTTTGTTCAGCAATGGCCAAAAATGACTTCAATGGGACTGAAACACAGAAACAGGCACATATCCTTGAGGACATTTTTACATTATTCACATTTTTTCCAGAAACTGAGCAATCAAGTGTCATTAAAATCAACTTTTTTTTTGCAGCTGCATCCTGAAGAAAATTATGTAAAGTGTCATTCAGGGAGCTTCCAGACAAGGTTGTGAAGTCAGCGTTGTGGACAACTGTTGTGTTTCTCTCTGTAATACCATAAGCTCTTGACCTGAAGTGCCCTGAGGTGGCATATGTTGCAATTTGGCGCTATATAAATAAAGCTGAATCGAACTAAATTGAGTGTGTCGAGCCTAAAAAGTGCTCCAATCTGTCGGTTCTGTCTCCCAGAAAACAGCAGGATCAAAGAGCTGAGCAACACGATCACACCTTTCTGAGTAGACCCTAAGAGTGTGACCACAGTTTCCATCACAGCTGGCTTTACAGGGACTCACAGGGCGGTTAATTATAGCTCCTGCAACAGCTCCCGCTTTTCTCTGTGTGTGCATACAAGTGTGTATCTTGCCTTTGCCCTGGATATGTTAGAGGAAAGTTTTGTTAAAGCATGTACTAGGTGTATCGGTAATGCTATGTACTGTAGCTAGCAGTGTGCGTTCTTTCTAAATTGGTATCATTACCTCCCGCAGCAGGCTGGTGTCATGTGTTGGTGATGCACTGCCAACTGGAGTCAGGGTGAAGGGGTGAAAGGGCACAGGAGGAGACAGGACACCTTCTCCAAAAGTATACAGCGTGACGTACAATGCAAATGCAGGGACTGTGAATGTAGCCATCACTCATTCAGTCAGTATGCAGTGAAGCATGGAGGCCTCATTTATAAGAAACTACATAGAGGATAATGTTAATTTGTAAAGTGTTCTCCCTCTGCAGTGAAATAACATCAAACAATTTCGCGAATGTCATCCCTGCAGGAGTAGTACGGTGAATTCCCCCAACATCCAACAGATCGACTCAAGTTAAACCCGTAAGATTTAAGTGTAGGGTGTGTGTTTGGCAGAAGTGGCAGGAAAAAAAAATGATGTGAAATTATTGGTTTTTGACCAACAAAGCTCATTCTTAACCATGGAAAAAGTAGTTTGAGAAAAGTAATCTCACCTCAGTGTCTCTGTAGAGGCTTTTTTCTGAAGCTTTGGACAGTCTCATGAGCAGATAAATCTTGCCAAACATGTGAGATGAAATGGAAGGCTCACAAATGTCCCCTCAGGTAAGCTTTTACTTTGGGTGTTAGTGGTATGGTTCTGAGATGTCACTCTCTGCTCTCCAGCTCATGTTGAATTGTAACGATTTTGGTGCCATCCTGATCTTATCTAGCACCGTCATCCCGACAAAAAGTAAGTAAATGTGCCCACTACTTAAGTTCCTGGCAATGCTTTACATAAGGAGCTATGTACATGCAGAACCGATGAACCGATCTGCCTCAGTCATACTTGTACAGTTTACTTAGTGAGACAATGTTGACAAGTTAGTGATCAAGATCAAGATATCCGCTACATATCAGCATGCCTGTAGGCTCTTATCATGGTATTCATCCAAAAAGACTCTAAGTGGTCCATAACATACAAACACTGATAAGGTCTGTGGGTTGCAAGGTAAGGTTTGTTCCAGAACATCCTGTTGGTATTCAGTCGGACTGAGATTTGGGGAGTTTGGAGGCCAGACCAACACCTTCTTTGGCGTGATCCCTAAGATGTTCCTGAACAGTTTTTGTGGTGTAGCGAGTGTGTTTTCTTGCTGGAAGGTTTTGTTTAGTCTGCAACGATGTTATGGTGGATGGTATGTGTCAAAGTAGCATCCACAGTATCGCCAGGGCCCAGTGTTTCACATCACAAGCACATTGTGATGACATGATCGATGTCATTCACTTGACCTGTCAGTGGCTTTAATGTTGTGGCTGATCGGTGCCTCTGGCGGCCTTCGTCAAACACATAAGCTACCAATAGCTTCTTCATTTGAATCCAAATGAAAAATCTCTAGAATGCAACAGTTTAAAGATCTCCAGTTTTGTTGCAAATCATTTAACACCATGTACAAATGTTTCAAAGCTAGATTAGTTTTTCCTTCCAGGAAGCAGAAATGCCATGTACTCTGGGAATGTTCTGGACGAGAAAAAAAAGACTTCAAGGTCAGATGAAACAACGTAATTCTTTGTGAACAGAAGCAGATTCCACTTTTTGACATTTTATTTTGGCTGTTGCGGCAGTCGTATTCAAATTACAGGCATTGATAAAACAAGCTTCTGGTTGTGTTGGCTCGGGATCATGCTAAATTCGTTAAGCGTGTCTGGTGAAACTGAGCGAAAAGGAGAACACAAGAAAAAGTGAAGAAGATCCTTGTGACTAACCAGTGAACTGAAGTCATTGCCAATGGAGTGCACTGGAGCGGTTTCAAACCACTGCAGCTGGAAACAATCTATCACACCACCGTCCCACAAGCAGGAGCCTGAAACTAGGTCAAAGTAGCACAGAAGGAACGAGATGTTGATTCTCTGACATTGTTTTATCTTGTCTTTCTTCTTTTTTAAAAAGCCAAGAAGTTGCTCTGTCTTTGTGCAACCTTGACCTCATGGGACATAACGCGGCCTCAGATCTGTGCTGTGTAAATCCCTCAGCCCCACCCTCAGACACCGACCTTACTTGACAACATTAACTTAAGATGACCCCAGTGTAGGTCAGACCCAGCCTGAGGGTTTCTGATGTTTACGTGTGTGTGTGTGTTTCATAGGACTGAATTTAACAGCTACGTTATGACTCCAAGGTCGTGAAACAAAGAGGTCAAGAGGCAGTTTCGTCAGCTTTACAAACAAAAACAGCTTTAATGGAGTTAACAGTTGACATGCAGGAAGAGGTTTGCGTGTGCTGTGAGGTTTTCCCTGGAAGTAAAACACATGCATGTCAATGTACACACAAATGCACAACAAGTGGCACACAACCTCGGGAAGTCACCACATAATGAGGATCCCGTTACGTTAACTTACTGCACTACACTTCCCGTTTGTGTTTCAAACATTTCCTGTGTGTGTTATTTAAAGGATCTTTAGCCGTCCCCCCCTCCTCATCCCACCAAAAGAGTCGCTTTACTCCGTCATGTCAGCTAAATGGATTTCCCAGAGAACTATTGGAAACCGGATAGCTGTAAACAATATCTGGAAAGGGGTGGCCACTTGCTGCCATATTGCTTACAAATATCAGATTACAAATAATGTGTAGACTCTTCAGGCTGTGGGGGAGCCAGAGGTTACTTCAGGACAAGTGAGGATTGCCATGTGACCTATTTATTTGCTTTTCCAGCACTTTACAGGAACTGCTTCCAATACTATGGAGAGACAGTAATTGAAACTTTAACTTAAATGCATGAAGGTTTTCTATAATAAGCTGTTGGTGGAGACGTTATTAAAAGACACACAGCTTGACGCCAGTCACTGTTTCTCCCCACTTCCCCGTTGTGCGTCTGTCTGATAGCTGCAGTGTGGTGACTGTAGGTGTGTGTCTGCTCATGCGGTCGTCTCAGCTGTGTTTGTGCGACTTGTGTTTTTTGTGTTTCTTCTTCTTTTTGTCCTCCCTGTCATGACTGTGGTCGTGGCGCCTCCTCTTGGATTTACATTCATTGCTGCTGCTGCTGCTGCTGTCGCTGTCCGACTCCTTTCTCTCCCTCTTCTTCTTCTTCTTCATTTTCTTTTCCTGGACGATAAACACACGAGAAGGACAAATCGTTTAGCGTACCAATTTGAAGAAGTTGAAAAATGATGCCGCAGCAATACATGAAAAGCTGACAGCATGCTTTGATACCACACAACCAAAGTGGAAACAAGTTTTCATATCAGCACAAAATCATACTGGTCACTTTCATGCCGCAGCTACAGACATGTAGCGTCAGACGGAGAAGTGTGTGTGTTGATGCGTCAGACGTCTGAGAGCCACAGAGGGCATTAAATGTCATTTTCACCTTCTTTTTCTTCTTTTTGTCTGAGTCTTTCTGTGGTGCAACTGTGGATGTCGGCTGCTGCTGCTGCTGCTGTGGCTCTTCGTCGTCCTCTTCAGGCACAAGCGCGTACTGCAATCCCGGAGCAGAGAAACAGTCCTTTGTAAAGTGACCTGAAAAGAGAAATGATAAATTAAACCCAACAGAATCTAACATGAAACAAGTTCAGTTTCTGGTCTTTGTTGTTTTTAGATGTGACAGTTGCACTACTCGTGTAGTTGTCGTACCCTTGCAGCCGCACTTTGAACACGTCGTGTTGAGCACAGCTTCCAGTGTGATCCTGTTGCCGGTTTGATCTCTAAACTGCTTACGCCTCCTTGCGTCCTGACTACAAACACATGCAAATTATAATAACACACACCTACACAGGTGCACACCTGCACAATGAAACTGTGAGCACTTACTCTGCCATAACATTGTTGGGGTCCAAGTCCCGCCCTGTTCCTTGATTGACACATTTCATGGAGAAGGACAGCTTCACCTTGTCACCCTGAATCTGACGAGCAGAGGACAGAGCTGCAATTGTCCTGTTCCAACAACGTATGCACATACAGTACTCTGTGTGTGTGTGTGTGTGTGTGTGTGTGTGTATGTGTGTGTTACCTCTCTCCCAATGACTTTAATCCACACCTGTTCCCCCACATCCACAATCTCTGAAGCACTCTCAACACGGGAGGCTGACATCTCGCTCACATGTACCAGACCTGCATGTGTAAGAGATCTATATGTGTCTATAATCATCTAAAAAATACATCAACTCTGAGAAGAAATCCCTCTAAAAAGATGAAGACACACAAACATATCTTTGTTTTGCTGGTGAAGGAAACTCACAGATTCAAACATTCCTTATTTCTGGCCATTAGACAGCTTTTTATAAAAAAAAAAAAAATATACAAGAATATTAACTAGAATTAGCTGCATTAATTTAAAGTATTTTTCTCATTGATCCAACTAATCTGGGTCTACCTTAAATAAAATATTTCAACCTCCAACCTCTGAATTTGTCTCCATAAACTTCAGTCAGTTCGCCCTCCAGTGGTGAAAATTAGCCGCTAGTGTTTAACAGAACATTTAGGTCAAGGGCAATTGTGCCACCGCCCCAATAAATCATTCTTCATTATCAAAGAGGTAACCTTAGAGTAAATATAGATAGACATCCCACTTCATCAATCTGTCCCACTTCTTAACAACCCTGCTTTACTCCAGTCTCTCCCTGTAGTTCCTGTCTGTACATGCACGTCTTATTCTCTGACGAGGAAATACCGTCCATCCATTTTCTTTGTACCTTTATCCTGTGGAGGCTCACAGGTTACTAGGACAGTATTCTGCATGAACGATATTAAAATGAAACTGTGATCGTGCTACCATAGTCAGCTTATTAAAAACAAGGGTTCGTACTGTAATGTTAACTCCTCCACTTTATCTGTTGCACATCATGTCTTCAGATTGTAGGATGCTGACTAAACAAAAAAACAACTCTGATATTCATACAACATTTTCTTGTAATAAGAGAAGGAATTCTGTATACGTGATGAAATCCTACTCTAGTAACATTATGCAGCTTTGGTGCCTTCCAGTCTCTTCTCCTTTCTTTGGGTGAGACAGCATTCTCATGGACTGACACAGACACTATTCACCAGACTTTGAGGAATGAATCCTGGATTCTCTCTCTACACACATTCCGAGTTATTCTTGTTACTTTAGGTCTTCTAATTCTTGTTGTGTAATCCCTTGTGACTCTGCTTCTCACTCATATATGCCTTGTGGGTTATTGCCTGCATTTACTGCGGTAGTTCTTTCTAATATTTTGATTCATTTCACTAATTTGCTTCTGTTTTTCTACTGAATAATTAAATCTTCATAAATGTTTGCAAGTACTTCATGCTCTACCAACCTTCCTTCTTGTATCCTGGCAGTCGAACAAAGGCTCCGTATGTTTGTACAGACACCACCTCTCCTTTGGCAATGCTGAACAGTGGAGGTAGACCGTCCAGTCCAGCTGGCTCCGGTGGGCCATCACGGTCAGACATCGTCTCACAGAGGTAGACCACACGTATGAGTTACTGGAACTAGAAGACATGTTTCATCATCAGCAGAATCATAAAAGTACAATAACATACCTTTACCATGTTCGTTTTTTTTTCATTGCTAATTTTTTATTTTTTTTATTTTTTTTTAATGTTTAGGGTGCAAAAGTCACATAAAGCACACATACCAATAGTATCGACTTATACTGCACATTTTTGACAGGATACCTTTAATAAAAAGCCTTGTAAAAAATGCATTTAACCTTGTTTTTATTAAAATTTCTATTTTTTTTTTAACAGTGAAGAGGCTGTCCCAGTGCATCTGTCAATCTGCTCCAGGAAAAAGATGCTTTTTAAAAAAAATTTTTTAATTTTTTTTAATTAACCTCTTAAAAGTTTAGTCATTTCAGCAGAAGCATTAGAGATATTGTACTTGTACTTAACAGTACATTGGGCGGGGACCAGTTTGGAAAAAAATCTAAATGTGAATTTTCTGACAGATACTGAAATTTGAGATGTAATTTAAAACAAAGCATTGGATCAATGTTAAATGAATAATAGCTCTAAATGATGCTTTTCGTGTGCTAGAGGTTTACCAAATAAGACTGAACCTAAATATTAAGTGTTTTTTATTCTGATGCAAAAAAAAAACAAAAAACCAGAGCTTAAAGAAACAAAATTACAAATAATTAATATAAATCCAATATTAACCTCTCTGTAAGCAGTCCCTAATAATGTTATAAAATGGCATAATGTACATCCTAAATTGCAGTTTTTTGCAATCTGCTAATTGCTTTGTTTCTGATTCAGATTTGACATAAATTTGTTGTTCAGTTAAATCTTATATGTCATCTGTAATAATAATAATAATAATAAATAATTAAACTGTAAAAATAAATACATCCAGAGTAAAGAGGAGCTGACTGTCACATAATTTTATCTAAATCTAAATCACATCTATATTGATAACTACTAAAACCAAACGCTAAAAACTAAAAGTATAAACATGCCCTCTTTAGGTTAGTTAACCTCAACAATATGAAAAATAGGTAAGACAAAAAATATTTATTTTACAGTGGTTTCAGTAGTCTGGTACCCTTCCTTATATTTATGTATTAGCATCACTTGCAACATTAAAATCTTTTAATCTTTCTCCTCTCGCTGACATGCTGCAGAGTCCTCACACCCCTGTGCTGCTGGGCTAGATCGGTATGAATGCATGCAGAATCTCTTCTACATAACAAAGGCTGCAGAAAACTCACTTTAGATCTGCTGCAACCACAGTCTGTGGCTGACATATAGATAGCAGCACACCGGCTAACGTTAGCTAGATTACAGCATTGTGTTTTATTTAGAACATATTCGGCAACCGGATAATAGCAAATAAACAAGATAATTTTTCCACCGTGAAGTCTGTTAAAGGTCAGACGGTGCATATTGTGGCATTAATTCAGGAGAAAATATAAACATTGTTACCTCTCGTGTTAGCAGAGCTCGAGCTGTTTACATCCGGGACACATCTGTCCGACAACAAGCGAAACATCCAATCACCGCAGCCGGAGCGAACTTTTCCCAATCAAACAGCTCGTAGCTAACGGAAACACTTCCGGCTTGCTCTTCTTCGTTGGTGCTACTTCACTCGACGTCTCTCATGAAAGGCATCCATTCATTTTTGTAAAATATAGCATTAAATTACACACTTTTGCCATTTCTTGTCCAGTAATCCGGGATGATTGAACCGAAGAAGAGGGTGGCGGACATGGCGGTGGTTCCCGCTGCCGTGAAGCGGCCCCGTACGGAGCTAGTGGCGGCAGCTCAGTCTCAGCAACTCGTGGCCACGGTACGGAGAGTAGCTACTGTTACCAGAGGACTAAAGTGATCCCAGAAACTAGTAGCTAACGCATATATACATAGAGATAAATAATATATCCTGTCATTAACAACTGCACATTTGTCCAGTGTATCCTCAAGGGCATTAACTGGAACCGGAAGTTGTTTTCAGGCTCGTAAACAATACTAGGCTGCTAGCTAGAAAGATAGTCACGAAAATAACTGCAGAAAAATACAGTGAAGTGTTTAATTCACTTTCAGCCCCTTCCAGCTAGGACTGGGAAAGGCATTAGTATTCGGAATTTAATATTTGTCTGATTAATTGTCTGGTGGGAATATGATAGTGGGCACTTGTTTTTGATTTCCTCACAAAGTCTTGAGTTCTATAAAATAGGCAGCAAATGGAAATTTCACTTCAATAACAGACACCGTGAAACACAAATGATGTTGAAATAACATTTTCTTGTTATTCGTACACATGCCTAGGTGCCAGATAATACCACAGATTCTAATAATCCCTGTTTGACTTCTAATTATGTTTTTCCATCACAAGTCATCATGGAAAGTCAATCTTTGAGCACACACTGACAGAAAAACTGATAATGCAGAATTCAACAAGTGATATTATGTGAAACATATGTAGTTGCACGGCACAAGAATGCAATAAAAACATATAGAAGACTTTTAAAAAATAATTACAATTTTTCAATTGATTCTCCAAATGTTCTGAATCAGTTATTCTGAATCAAAAATGATCTTATTAAGTACTTGACATATTAGCCTTAAATTTCTCAATCATCTGTAATGTTCAAGCAGATTTTTTTTCTAAAAATGAGATGATTTGACGTGGAATAACCTTACTATCATACAGCCCACTGTAGTAAACATTAGCTGGATAACTCACCTAAGCATATAGTAACATTACTGATGCTGGCATAACCTTACAGTGGTCTCCCCTGGGCAATTGGTGTATGGATGACCTGTTACTATCATCTAAATTGTCTGCACTGCAATTTCTTTGTCCTTATTGGTCAATGCATTGTCCACATATCATCCATAATGCTGAGAAAAGTGTTGTTATTGTGTTACAGCAACTGTTTTCTACTTTTCTTTGTCTTAATGTCAGAGTCATGTATTGACCCCTGGTGTGTCTCCCATAGGGCCCTTCACGGAGCTCCAGCCTGCAGGCTCCCATCATGTTGATGTCTGGCCACGAGGGTGAGGTTTATTGCTGCAAGTTTCACCCCAATGGAGCCACGCTCGCCTCCTCAGGATTTGACAGGCTCATATGTAAGTTATTGACACTTCACAATTACACCATTGCAGCCGTGAGACAAATCTTTGCGTCAGTGACACATCTTTGTCAAAATGTATTCAATCTCGCAGTGACTGTGAATAAGTTGATGTACGCTGTGTTTCTTTCCTGCAGTGCTGTGGAATGTGTATGGAGATTGTGAGAATTACGCCACCCTGAAGGGCCACAGCGGAGCAGTGATGGAGCTGCATTACAACACAGATGGCAGGTAAAGACGATTGTCTGGGATGTAAAAGATAACCGATACTTTCTTCTCAGCAAAACTCTTGCAAAAAAAAAAAAAGAAAAAGGTCAAAATCTGATGTTGTCAAATTTAAATTGAATATCTACTATCAATACATTAGTTGGTTATTGGTGAATTTGTTAGTGATCGCAATTGACTTTAAACCATTCAAGCGTGAGTCAAAACTTCCAAGCTTTTCTTAATGTTATTTAAGTGAAGGCTCTTGTCAAAACAGTGAATCTGAGACGGGATGTGAGTGAGTTTTTATTCATGAGCCTGTAAGATTATCTGCTACTAATCACTCATATTAATCTCAACTGAACTATCTTGTAAACTCAACTGTTTATGCTAGTATCTGTTATTCACGGAGAGCAACTCACATTTGCCATTAATAAAGGTTACCAGCTTGCAGAGATCATCGACAAGTGACACATCAAACCCATGCCTCTTAACTCGTGCTTTGATCCTGTTTCTTGATAAAGGCTGAACAACTGTGATTTCTTGCTGTGTATTTCAGTGTGCTGTTCTCGGCGAGCACAGACAAGACCGTAGGTGTGTGGGACAGTGAAACAGGTGAGAGGATCAAGCGTCTGAAGGGCCACACCTCCTTCGTTAACACCTGCTACCCAGCCCGCCGAGGGCCCCAACTGGTCTGCACTGGCAGCGACGACGGGACTGTCAAGGTGAGATTTCCGACTGGAAGATGGTTTAATTAACATATTAACCTGTTGAGATGTTGTTTTGTTTGAATCATTGTGTTGGTTGGGTTGGAAAATTGAACTCCCTCATTGGATTTTCATGTGTTTGTCTACGCAATAGTTGTGGGATATCCGGAAGAAAGGGGCGATCCACACTTTCCAGAACACCTACCAGGTCCTGGCTGTGACATTCAATGACACCAGTGATCAGATCCTGTCTGGAGGCATCGACAACGACATCAAGGTACTGAGCTCCAGCATTTACAGAAAATCAGGGAATGGCACTAAAAATAATATCATCTTGAAAAAAAAAGCTCTGCATTAAAAAAAGAGTTTAAGATTTTTTCCATCAAGCTGTTGGTTATACATATTGACTTTAATGGAAAAAAAAGTTATGTTAATTATGCTGACTAAACGTTATTAGTGCAATTACTGTATAAGTTTAGTCCCGACGATAATTGACAGTAATAATTTCTTGGGCACATTTATAGAGAACAAACAAGCAAAGACTTGACTCTATATTACACACATACATATGTATGAGGTGTGACAGAAAAATTCCAGGACCTGAATATCAGATCTGATAATCAGCCAGAGCTGATAATCAGTTGATTCCAAATAAAGATGCTGTTCTGCATTGCCATTACCATCTTAGTGTGGCTGCGCAGTATCACAAAATACAATAGTTTTTGTTGGATATATTTTTTTATTAGCAATAAAGGGTCCTACTTTTATTACTGAACCAAAGTGTCTCTCTCTCTCTCTCTCTTCACCCTTCTGTGGGGCTGAAAGACGCACAACTTTGTCTGTTCTCTTGTTGTTATTCATATTCTTAAGCATTTCATAAAAATAATCATAAAGGCTACATCCAGTGCTTTATAAATATAGGATGTTTCTAAGCACAAAAAAATCAAAGAAGCTAGTTTTCCAGAAAAACACAATATGGATCATACACTGTTCTTTATTAAGCAGTCTGTCAATACTATTTTATGCTGGAGGGACAAATGTTAACTAGAAATGAATTGTGTTTACATGCATAGCTTGGACATGTTTGTTTTGCGTGCATACCTTCTGTGATATGACTGTTTGTCGTCACGATGATTAACCACTGTTGGAGAAACTTGCTCCAGAGGCCATGACTGAAATATGAAAAGGATCACAAAAAAAAATCCAAGGCCTTCCATTCCTTTCATTCTCTAAATATTTTCGGTCTAAATCAAAGGCTTGTGTGTATCTGGTGAGCTGGACTGCATTTGATTAATCAGAAAATATCCAATACAGATAACACAGTTTTGATAGAAATAGCTACCGACTGAATACTGTAATCAAATTTGATAAAGTTTAACCTAATTATCCAAAAATGAAATATTGTAATTGATCAGTAGTGGAATACCACAAGTCTATTAATTACCACATTAATGACTACGAAAGTACATTCTAAAAGAAGAAGCAACAGTCTTATTTTTTATTGCTATAATCAGGGATTTTCCTGGATCACTGTACCCAACACTGAGCACGATCAGTCAATGAAAAGTAAACGCATTGAGTCTGAATTTATTCAAAAGAAATATGTGCATTTCTGACCATCTGATAACAAAAATGCCCATTATGCTTCAGTAAATGAAATCCAAGTTAACAAAATTGGTTATTGTGTTTTGTCATTTTGGTTTCGGTGATATCCCTTTTGACAAAAATTCCTCCAAGCAGGAAAAACCCCAGTATAACGATATAATTAGATCATGTCTAACAATGCAGCTGGTAGTTTTTGTGGAGATTTCAAAGATGACTGTGCAGCAGCAGTAACAAAGGGATTGCTTTCTCTTTTTTTTTTTTAGTTTTCATCGAGGTTTCCTTTATTTTTCTGCTGTAACTCAATTGCAGTCATTTTTCATTTGGCTATAAGTGAACCAAGGTGCCTACATACGGTTTTTACAAGCTCGTTGACAGTACACTGTAAAGCTACCTCATGCTGGTGCTGCTCACACCATAAAACTGTGAGTTTGCTGCTGCACATCTGCTTCACTCACGCATCTTGCACAATGTTTACGAATCAGTTTGCAACCTACTTTTGAGTACAAACTTTTAGCGTTGTGTTTATGTGTATGTGCCATTTGTAGCTCTGACTCCAACCACATTCATAACAATCAGTTTTTGCCCTCAAGGTATGAATACACA
Organism: Stegastes partitus; assembly: GCF_000690725.1. NCBI lineage: Eukaryota > Metazoa > Chordata > Actinopteri > Pomacentridae > Stegastes > Stegastes partitus. Next base: position 248,210 of record NW_007578407.1, on the reverse strand, counting down.
CCTGACAGTGACATAGCAGCTCATGCCTACACTATGCTCTCGATACTTCCTTGTGGTAAAACCTTGTCAATAGCTATTGTTTGTGTTGTGCAGGTGTGGGACCTGAGGCAGAATAAGCTGATCTACAACATGCACGGTCATGGTGACTCAGTAACTGGACTCAGCCTGAGCTCTGAGGGATCATACCTTCTCTCAAACTCCATGGACAACACAGGTAGTATTTCCTTTTATTCAGCTGTCAACAGTGAATTTTTTTTTCCCTATGGAAGAATAATTTTCCTGACTTTTGTCTTTGTCCCTGCGCAGTGCGTATTTGGGATGTTCGGCCGTTTGCGCCCAAGGAGAGATGTGTGAAAATTTTCCAGGGCAACGTTCACAACTTTGAAAAGGTAACATAAATAGCTCTCTGACCCTCTTTGTGGTCTTACAGTATGGAGGGCGATACTACTTTTTGTTGTTGAACACACAAACCAGAAGAAGAGACGTGATTTAAACCTGTAGTCTTTCTAATAACCAGCATGGGTTGTGTAGAGGAGAAAATGATCCGACCTCTCACTTGATTTATCACTTCAGTAAACATATTCCTAATAAATTTATGATCTTAATCATTACTTTCAAGTCTCCTTCAATATAGTATGGTGGTCATTTTGTTAATAATGGTCACACTAACAGGAAAACAGTTGATAAAGCAGGAGGTGTTATAGGACAAATCCACTCTCTTGTCCAAACCAGGTCAAGAAGAGGGTGGTGGCCAAAATGCCAGACCTTGCATCTTCAAAACAGGAAAACAGTTTCTTTTATACAGTCCATGACCCAGACTAACAGATTTTATATATCTGAGAAAACATTGCAAGAACACCAAACAATCAGTTTTTCCTGAAAAGTTACTATATTCATCTTCTGGGGCTGCATGGTGGCTCGATGGTTAGCACCGTTGCCTAGCAGCAAGAAGGTCACAGAAGGACACCCGGGATCTTTCTGCGTGGAGTTTGCATGTTCTCCCCGTGCAGTGTGGGTTCTCTCTGGGTTCTCCGGCTTCCTCCCACACGGTCCAAAAACATGTTGAGGTTAATTGGTGATTCTAAATTGTCCGTAGGTGTGAATGTGAGTGTGCTTGGTTGTCTGTCTCTAAGTGTAGCCCTGTGATAGACTGGTGATCTGTCCAGGGTGTCCCCTGCCTTCACCCTGAGTCAGCTGGGATAGACTCCAGCCCCCCGTGACCCTAGTGAGGATGAACAGGTGTATAGATAATGGATGGATGGATTAATCTTCTGACCCCTAAAACCCACCGATGGGTTGCAAAGGCATGTTATCGTAAAGAAATGCCAAAATGTCACCGTTTGTCTGAGCCAGAAACGGTAAAAACAGAACGATCGTCTCATTTTAACTTACTGATAGTCCTTGAACTCCTCATCTGTTCAAGTGGGAAAATGAACCAAATCTGAGCTTAAAATCTTCATTTTTTTAATCAAAATCTCATTATTCTACATGTCCCCATTTCAAAATTTGCTAAAAATAAACTCTTTGCTTAAGTCATATTCTGCATTAAAAAAACCATCTCTACTTCTTGGTGCAACTGTGAAGCCATTAGTGCTTCCACTGCAACCAGCAGTCACTTGGCAAAAATTCAGGGACTTCGGTCCTGAACTGCAGGTTGTGTTATCACAGAGAATAGAGGAGAATTGTGGAAGCAAATTGTAGTTATAATATCTATAGTATGTGGAGTCAGCATGTTTCCAGTATTGGCAACACCTGTGGGTACTTGGAGAAATGTGGTATGTGTTAATTCCAATTTTTCTTTAAATGTTTGTAAAATAAATAACCTAACAAATTCTCAGAGTTTACTCTGCTTCTAGCCACGGTTGAACTGTTTCCATAGATGCGTAGGACTTTAAATTGCAGTGTAAAATAAGCCCACAGAGTGTCAAAATGCCCAGAAGCTGCTTTTGGGTTCAGAGTGTTAATGCACTTTAATCCTGTTAAACTTCTTTGATTCAGTGTATAAATTTATACACAAGTGTCTCACTGATGCAGTCCTGCTGGCAGTATTCACGCCTGGCTACACGTTGTTGCCTTTCTTCTTTTTCTGCGAATGAAGAGCTCATTTATCAAATTAAGATAACAGCAGCTCACATGTGGAACAGTTGTGCATTAATGCAGCTTTTCTTCTTGTTTAGAATTTGCTGAGGTGCTCCTGGTCTACTGACGGCAGCAAGATAGCTGCAGGCTCAGCCGACAGGTGAGGAGCAGACACACACGCGTACAATACATGAACAGGAGCTTACACACACACACACACACACACACACACACACAAAAACACACATTATTTATTATATTTCTGGTACGGTTAACTATATTTTATTATCTGGTTCTGAGAGATTCTTGCAACAGTGATTTTCCAGAGAGGCAAAGTGCTGACTGGCTGCTGAGATTCAGTGCAGTCCTTGCTTAGTGTTTCTGAAGTTCAACTTTTTCCAGTAATTTATATTCTAAAGTAAATAAGGATCTACCACAGCGCTTCATATCAAACAGTAAAACCGTTTGTGTCTTAGAATGGGAGAAAAAAAAAAGAGTAAAATACACCTTTATTGTCTATTAGCGGGATAAATTATTGCTAATGCGGTAACAAAAAACAATTAATTGAGTTATAATCATTTGTTAAATGACTAATTTGCTTCTCCCATAAAAATTGAGCGCCGCAGCAGCGCCCTTACTTATATCACTACTGTAACTCAAGTCTCAATTATGTCCAGAAAATCCACTAACGCTCTCCTTTAATGGCATTTTCTAATCGTCTAGCTGTAATCTCTGCACTCAACTCAGCTCGCCCATAGACTTTAAATCCACTGCGGTCTGTGACTTGGAGAAGAAGGTGTTCATTGAAGGCAGCTCAAAACAAACGAGCAGTGTTTTCATAAATCCCTCTGTTTATTCAGATTTGACGGTTATGTTCCAGAGCTGATTTTTTTTTTTTTTTTTGGTAACTTGCATGATCATAAATGTAAATATTTGGATTTTTTAAAAAACATTTGAGTCTCTTCTGTTAACCATTTTGTCTGCGTTTGTAGATTTGTGTATATTTGGGACACCACATCTCGTAGAATCCTGTACAAGCTGCCGGGACACGCCGGCTCCGTCAACGAAGTCGCCTTCCACCCAGAGGAGCCTATAGGTGAGTCAAACCGCTGCTTCAGTGTGAGACAAAACTGAAATACATTTATTTAAAGAACACAAGAATGAGCTAAGTAAAGTTGAAGCCGAGTTGGGTAAGCGCAGGGTTTCCAAGTGCCAGAAATCCGTTCATTTGGCTGATTCGTTCATCTGAGGCTTAGTTATAAAACAAAATAAGTATATTCATCTTTTTCTCCCTTTTGTCTCTCCACACAGTGCTGTCTGGCTCCAGCGATAAACGTCTGTACATGGGAGAGATCCAGTAGTGTGTGCGTGTGTGTGTGTGTGTGTCTGCGAGTACACTTGATGGTGCGTGTGTGTGCGTGTCCTGCCTCGGATGGGTGATGTTCAGCGGCGGGTCAGGAGTCTCTGTAGTTTCAAATGCTTCTGCTTGTCTCAGAACAACCTCAGGACGTGCGTTTGAAGTTCATTACGCTCAGTCACAAGAACATCCACAATGATTTGTTTTTTATTCTGACATTTCTTTTTAATAAACTTCAGTCTTCTGTAAAAAAAACAAAAAACTGTTTTGTCACTGTGATGCTTCGCTGATGAAACTGAGTATAAACAGGCAAACTATTAAAACAAGTTATATCATTCACCCACGACTACTTAAACTAAAACCAGCATACCTCTGGGGCAACTACGTTTTTGGACTGGTTTTGATTTGTTACGGCAGGGTTTTAAATTAAATCCCTTGTATCCAACAGAACATGCAGAGTTTGTTTGTTAGGGGTCAACACAAGTAGCTGAGATTTTATTGGAACATTGAGGCAAAATGTGAAATAGGACGACGGTGTTTCTTTTCATTTCGGTCAGGATGTTCATGGTGCTACTTTACACATCTGTGTAAGTATCTGTAAGTATGGGAAATTAAATGTGTAATTCAAACACACCATAAGCTGCCTCTGGCCATTTATGCAACCCTGCAGCTTTTCTTATTGGTTGCTGTTTTCTAATAAACTTTTTACAGTTCCCGAGAGACACTACAGTTTGCATATCTTATAATGCCCTATTGTTTAACAGTGCTTTTATAGTGTTATAACCTGCCAAAAAAATGTGAAATTGACCCATTATTTAACACAGTAAACTCACTAAAAAATACTTGTATACATTTATTTCTTTTATAAAAAATGCAGTTTTATTATTAGCTTTGGCTCTGGTTTATTTTGTCTGTATGAATTAGGTCAGGGTAATTAGCATTTTTTAAGTTACAGCTGTTCCAGTTTTTTTTTCCTCTCCAGTCTGATTGCATAATAAACCTGGATTTATTGCATAAGTGGGGCTGTGATTTGAAGTCATTTCATCTATTCCAATTATTAGTATTTTTCTGAGATTTGCTCTTTCGTATGCAAAGTTAGTTCAGCACATTTTAAACACTAGCATTTCAAAGTGCTTTACATAAGACGTTAGGAAACATTTAAACACGCACAAGAGAAAAAAAACCTAAATGATCACTGGGGTAATAGAAACAGACGATGACGTGGGAATTGGGAAATTTGGATGAGGCTGGCACTACTAGGATCCCATGATTAAAGCCAAAACCATCAATGTGTCGTCTGTCTTTCAGTGTTTTCCATTAGCTTCTCTGTGGAAGTCAGCCCCAAGCAAGGCTATTTATTCTGCTTTATTTTTGAAAAAGGCTAAATAATGTCCTATGACAGCTGGGCACTGTAGGTTTTAGCAGAGGTCCTACCAGCAGCAGTAAATAGAGCATTTGTTGGGACTATTTTTATCTGCGGAGGTGGTGCTTTAATGAGTGGTTGGTTTGTCCATTATAAATAAATAATTTTTGAGTTGCGCACTGTAGAAAGAACAAATCAAAGAAAAAAAAAAAAAGCTTACTAAAAATGAGGATGGTAATTTTTTAAAAAACAAACAAAAAAAACGTGTATTTCTTTCAATAAAATGTCATGAATGAGGCTAAAATAGTGTACTCTGTCTCTCAATTTGTCCAACAGCTTCTCAACCCCAGGGCTATTTAAAAGGGGTAAATAAGTTACTATAATGACTGAGCTCCGTAGTTTTTGGCAAAGGTCACTCCCGCAATCGTAAATAACACATTTGTTGGGACTATTTTCAGCTGAGGGTAGCTGGTTGGTTGATTATCATAATTTTTTTTTTTAGAGTTTTGCACTATAAAAAGCAAAGACGGCTCCAGTTTAGGAACCACCGAACAAATGCAATTTTATGTGCTTTACATAAGGCATTAGTAAACAAGTTCAAGCTGACCAAAACCAAACAAACAAACAAAAACAATTTCCCACAATAACTGTATTTTACTGTATTTTTTTTATTTTTTTTTTATTTTTATTTTTTTAGCAGAGATAAGTCCAGCAGCAAAATGAAAATAAACAAATAAAACAGAAAACATTTAAGAAGACTATTTTTAGCTGCGGATATTAGACTATTATAATCAAACCATTTTGAGTTTTGGCATATTTCAAACAGGTAATTTCCATTTATTTATTTATTTTTTACAACCCACTAACCAACAGCGAGGTGGACTAGGATAACTGTTTGTGCACTGAAAAGCACAATAGTGAAGGAGCTTTAGGCTGACTGCTTAATCCGTTTCATTATTTCAGACATGAGTATGTGATGGTAGGACAGATAGCGGTAATTGGAACATAGCATAAAATGATCTGTCTCGCGGTGATTGTCATGAGGCCCCGCGATAACAGCCGGAGCGGTCACTATCTGCCTTTTCATCTCTAATAGTTTTCCGAACTTGTGTGAAGCTGGCTTTATTGGACGGTGCTGCTGGTAAGTAGCTGAGATTAAACAAGGCTGTTAATTGTGTTGATTTCCGCTCTGAATGACCGCGAGCTGAGGAGCCGAGCAAGCACCTCGGGGCCGGCGGCGGCTCCTCGGTGTGAATCCGCTCCGCCGGTGCAGGGAGGCGGCCACGCTCCGCCGGTCTGGACCCCCTCGCCCCGCGCGAGACCCCGTTTTCTTTTGTGATCCTCTCGAGCGCCTCGCGGAGAGCTGCTGCTGCCGCTCGGTCGCGCGCACTCACGCACGCGCATCTGCAGAATCCATGCAGCTCCTCCTTAAGGGGTCGCGCGGTGACTGAGAGCCCCCACCCCCTCCTCTCCCTCTCTCCCCCCTCTCTCTCTNCCACCCCCCCGGCTCCTCCTGCGCTCGCCCCGGCACCGATTGTTGACAAAAGACGCTGGCGAGACGGAGCGAAGGAGTCCAGAGCCCGGTACCGGTGAGCAGACCCGCCCGTTAACTTGACTTCTCTTCCTCGAGGAGAACGGGATCCAGAAGGCGGCGGCTGAGGGGAGGGGGACGAGGACTCTCCCGCTCCGAGAAAACCGTGAGTCACAACGGGCTGCTTTGTGTCCGATCGCATGTAGCCGAACGTTAGCAGCACTGCGGGGTCGGTCCCCTCCTCCCCCGCCGCCCCCGTGTGATCCGGTATCATATGACGCTCATTTGTGTGTGTAGCCCGGGGCACGTTATGACAGCTCTCCGTCTCTCTTTGTGTCTTTGTGTGTCCCCTCTTCGGAAGGTGTGGCTGAGGTGATTCGGCGGTGGTCGGACCGCAGCAGGCCGGTGTGGAGTGGACCCCCTCCTCCTCTTCCTCACCTCTCTCCTTCCTGAAAACCGCCCGTATTTACCGACCAAACCAGAGGCCAAGATGGGTCACTGGCTGTGAGCACCAGCGCCAGTCCCGCGTCGCTGGAGGAGGAGGCGGCCTTGGGCAGGTCTATTCAGCCGGGAATGGTGTGAGCTGAGACGACCAGGCAGTCTGGATCTGACCGGGGATCCATCATTCCCCCGGAGCCTCCGCGGCTCCAAGCCGCGTCCTGAGCCCTCCAAAATGGGGAAGTGCGACGGAAGATGCACGCTGCTGGTGATATGTTCACTGCAGTTGGTAAGCGTGCATGTTTGTGTGTGTGTTTGCACGACTCTACTCACTCAGCATGAAGATATAATTAGAGCAGACTACACTTTGTAATCAGACATTTTTGTCCAGCCTCTCTGTACAGTCACTCTAAAAACAGCAGCTCTGAGCTGCAGCTGCTGGGGTGCCATGTCACATTACAGGGGAGGGTGTGTGTGTGTCTTTGAAGCAGGGGGAACAGGGCAGGGGGCGCTTTGGTGTCAGGGTGGTCTATGTTTGTAAAGAGGAGGGTGATAGTCTTATTCAGGGAAAACCATGTGAATGTTAAGCACAGACAGGACAAGGAGGCCCTGTTCACCATCTGGTCTCTATTCTGGAGTTAAAGTTAGATGTTCTTTGTGCTCTCAGATAGCTCGAGACTACCCCAGTAAAATGTAATAAGTGTGTAATCAGAGTGGGTATCATCTGTTCCTGCAGTGGGATGCAGGTATAAACAGCAGCAGCGGCTAGTTGTCGAGGCTATTGTTTGCCGGGCTGATGAGTTGTTGTGCAGCGGGGGGATTTGGCCCATAGATTCTCATTCGTTTGGCGGAGCTTTTTGGGGGTGCTCCTCTTTTTACAGTCACTGGACTGGCTGGTGCTCCAGGCAGTTACCATGGAAACAACTGCGGCAGACCTGTGTATGTGTGTCCTTGTCACTGTCTGTGTGTGCGTGTGTTTGGAGTGTGTGAAACCTTGATTACTTGTGTGTGTTGTGTTGTATTTGCATATCTGCTCACTTAACGCCTGTTTGTTTTCTAATGTGTGTATGTGTGTATATATATATATATATATATATATATATGACCCCTCCCCTTCCCCCTGCCTCCCCAGGTGGCAGCCCTCCAGAGGCAGGTGTTTGATTTTCTGGGCTACCAGTGGGCCCCCATTCTGGCCAACTTCCTGCACATCATGGCCGTCATCCTGGGCATGTTCGGCACTGTGCAGTTTCGCTTCAGATACCTCATCTTTGTGAGTATATCCGTGACCTCCTGCTGTTGTCACAGTTCCTGTTCGCTAGCTGTTTTACTTAACCACGTGCAGCTGCTTTCACACAAACACTGATCCCTGTTTCTGTTTGGCAGTATGCAGTTTGGCTGGTCCTCTGGGTGGGTTGGAACTCCTTCATCATCTGTTTCTACCTGGAGGTTGGAAACCTGTCTCAGGTAAGATGTGGTATTTGTGCGACAGATGTACAACTAATTTGCTCTTCTTTTGTCGTACTGAAACAATAAGTCAATTCATAGATTTTCCAGCTATTTTAACAATCAACTGAACTTTCAAGTCACTTGTTCTATAAGGTTTTTTAAGGTTATTTGCAACTCCCCATCACAGTCTGCATAGGCTAGTACCAGGTTATCTGAAAAGTTCATGCTTTCTCGCATCACTTCATTGTTTTATTTAAGCATATTTTAGAGACCTAAATAAGCCTTTTCTGCAATCTGATTCCCAACATTTACCTAGCAACTCCCTGGTTGGGAACTAGTGGGATCTGATATTCAGCATTTTTCTGATTATCAGTATTTTGTTTGTTTGTTTGTTGACCGATTCATGATAAATGATACATAAATGTGCTACTTTGCCTCTGATGCAGCCACTTTGCTGCTACTGTGGCTGGAGGAGACGATCACTATCTGATTGGTTACATGTCACTGGTAGTAGCCAATCAATACTGAGGGACACATCTTTAATTAGACACATCCAGAACATAACTGAACAAAGGCATTTCGACAAAGTTTTGTGATAGAGTTGATTGATTTTAATTTTTACTTCAAATGTGTATTAGTTCCAAATATCAGTCACCTAGATTACTAATGTTTAATATCAATATCAACCCTGAAAAGAAAACTATTTTCTCAAATGTTGCAATAGACTGAGGTTGCAGTAATGACAATAATCATTACCTGTAACCATGCCTTCATTGACATTTATGTGTGTGTGTGTGTGTGTTCAGGACAGGGATTTTCTCATGACTTTCAACACATCCCTCCATCGTTCGTGGTGGATGGAGCACGGTCCCGGTTGCCTGGTGACGCCAGTGCTGGACTCTCGCATGGCCCCTGATGACCACCATGTCATCACTGTATCCGGGTGTCTCCTTGACTACCAATACATCGAGGTGTTGAGTTCGGCCATTCAGATCCTTTTGGCCGTACGTATCTAACGCGCACGCTCAAGTAGCTTTTACGGTGCATTGATTTTTGATTTCGCACACCATCACGCCACTGACATTTTTACAAACGCTGTAAAAAAAAATTTAAAAAACAACTGATTATTGTGCTGACCCTCCACATTGGGCTAAAACATTTTCTGTGAAATATCGGACAGAAACTCTAAAGTCAGCAGTGACTCAGCTTATACAACAACAGTCATCTTATTTCTGACCATCTCTTCTCTCCGACAGCTCTTTGGCTTCGTATACGCCTGCTACGTAAGCAAAGTCTTCCAGGACGACGAGGACAGCTGTGAGTGCTTTTCGTCTTCCCCCTAAAAGCTTGTTGATCGTCTTCTAGCGCCTTGTTTAGCTGATTAGGTTTACTTGTCATACTGTCGAAAGTGCTTTTGTATTAGAGATCCTTTGCCTTGGCTGTGAGTGATGCTATCTCCTCGTTTCCTCCTGCATGAGTCATGCTTAGCGTTATCTCTGCAGAGGATTCCCTCCGGGTGATCTGAGCGCTCCATCTGCGGGGAGTATTAAGAGACGAAATTCCCGCCATGAGAATGTCCGTCTGTCTGCTGGCTAGTGCTTGTCTGTCGGCTTGGGTGTGCCATCTGTGTGTCTGAATGATTTTCCTCGCGCGTGTTTTACTTTCACTCAATAGAGGAAATTAGGTTCTGTAATAAGAAGCTTGATTTCCTATTAGAGGAAGGACATGCTGTGTCTGTGATGTCTCAACAGCAGGCTGTCATAATTACATGCATGTGTTAACATAGTGGTAATGATGGAGTAGCAATAAAAAAAGAGCAGCTTTGTTGTTATTAGTTGTTTAGGATGCATTTATGCTATAGCCTACCCAATATAGAAGGCCTATATCAGCTAAGCATTCTTTAAATTTATATTTTTGACCAACATATGTGCAAAGGGAGGCATTTTACAGTGTTGTGATGGAAAAATTTGTAATGGCAACCCATTTCTTGCTTCGTATCAGCTCACATATAGTACACACCACGTACCAATACATCTGCAATAAGCTAACAACAGCCTAAGTTTTGCCTTAGTTTTCCAAATCTGTCATGCACCACTTTATTGCAAAACATGTGTTGTAAATTAATCATATCCTGGTGATATTTTCACAATGCTTTAAAAAAAACGCAACAATCCAACATCTCAGGAAAATATCTGGCCTCTGGAGAAAACAGCGTAACAATGCAGACAACCTGGGGCTGTTTTCTTTATCAACTGGCGCATTGGACGTTTGTTCCGAGAATTGATCGAGAAAGATTAGAAGAACGTATCAGTGATACAGAGGCAATGACAGAGATGATATATTGGGGGGATATATTGGTGTTGCATCTCTGCAGATTCTGATGTCACAGTGGGTTTGCGGTGTTACGAAGGTACACTGAATGCATTAGATGATACAATCTGATGCCTTCAGGTATCACAATATAATCTGATCTCGAAAGGCAGCACTTGGAATGATGTCATCTCTGTTCTCTCTCTCTCTCTCTCTCTCTCTCTGAAGTTGACTTCATCGGTGGGTTTGACTCTTACGGCTACCAGCCTCCTCAGAAGTCCTCTCATCTGCAACTGCAGCCTCTTTACACGTGAGTTGCAAATATAACCCTCTCTAAATTAATTCTTCTTTAATCTCTTTATTTTTAATCTTATTGTCTTTCAAGTGGCACTCCAACAGTTTGGTACAGCAATTATGTGAAGTTGATGGACTCAAAAAAGGCATATTTGAAAAATAATTGTTCATTTCAAAGGCTGAAATATCCTGAATAGTCCACAGTATGGATAAAGCTCCACTTAATTACATCTTTGTCTCTTCTTTTAATCTCCCTTATCATGACACAGTTTTTCTGTTTGTATGTATTAGAGTTGAAGAGTTGTAAGTAACAATTCTTTTCATTGTTGATTATTGTGTAGTTTGTTTTCTTGAATAATTAATTAGTTGTTTGATCTATAAAAATGTCACACAAAGACGAAAAATGTGATCTGTGTTTCCCAAAGCTCACAATGATGTCTTGTCTCAGCTACATGTCTTAGAAAAGTAAAGAAACCAGAAAATATTCAAATTGAAGAAAGTGCAATCACTGAATTTTAAATTTCTTATTCCTAAAAAATAACTAAGCTGATTAATTCATTATCGAAATAGTTGGGAATAAGTTTAACAGTTGTTAACTGATTGATTAATCATCTCAGCTCTAAAATGTTTAAGTATCTGATTCAAAGTTTTTCTCCCCAGATTTTAGAAACGGTCACAAAAAGATGTTCTGAAACTGTTTTCATGGGTTGATTAGTGTCATGACAGTTAACTCAGCGTCATGTGTAAAATCGATGGAGTGCCCCTTTCATGTAATCACATCAAGGTGCTGTATACTGTAACATGGATATCTGACTGTACATCACCCCCCTGATCTCCTCCTCCTCCTCCTCCTCTCTGCATCCCAGGGCTGGTTAACCGATGGTAGCGCCCCCTTCAGGCCAAACCCTGATGGTGTCACTGTGGATGGAAAGCGGCGGTCGCCCTTGATTACACTCACTCTCTGTGTCACAGTTTACCTGAGGAACGGACTTAACCCCACCCGGAGGGAGAGGTGTATATGTGCGTGTGTGCATGTGTGATTGTGTCTGAGAAATACAGCCCTGAATAGAATGTACAGAGCTCAGGGAAGAAACCAGCATGCCAGGTGGTGCGATGAGGTGAAGGAGACGCAGGGGGAGGGCAGAGGAGATGCAGAGAACAAGAGCTGGGACACGTCTGTCAAATCACCGAAGACACAGTTCACTAAACTGCCAGCTCTCAACACTCCCACTAGTGTGTTTGTGCGTGTGTGTACTTGTGTAACTCCACAGGACTAGCTGGTGCTTCGTGGTCGCACCCTGGACTCTTACCACTTGGTGCCCCTGTGATATTTTTTTTTTTTTGTTGCTGGGTGCTCCTGTATGTATGTGTGTGTGTGTGTGTGTGTGTAGGGATGTGGGTGGGGTCACATAATAAAAAGAGGCACAGCTCGTACCTGTTGTCGTTTTAGAATGTGGTGATGTCAAACTAGAGCAGTCTTATGATTCCCGTTCCCAAAGCCATCTCTCCTTCCTGCCGTGCCGTTAAAAACCACTGTTGACATTTAAGCTTTTCACATTACAGCCCGGGCCTGTGGAGGTAATAAAACAGGGCCGGTGGAGCAGAAAGGGCAAGGATGAGGCTGGAGATATTTTATATTTTTATTACCGTCAAAAAAAAATAAAAAATCCCATGAAATAGACTAAAACCGTCAACGTGTTATTCCGTCTCATTGCTTTCCGGCAGCTTGTCTGAGGCACTCAAGCCCATTTGTTCTACTTTCTTCAAAAAAGGAACAAATTATTTCCTACAGCAGCTGGGCACTGTGGTTTTTTAGCAAAGGTCACTCCAACAGATGTAATGATTGTAAATTTACTCGGACCATTTTGAGCCACGGATACGCCGCTTTAATGATTAGCGGGCTGGTGTGTGCGATTGATTCAGAAGAAACTACAGTGTCCAAGTTTCCCGTAACAAAGGAGTGTCATCCAGTGCAACGGTCCAGCTGACTGATGGGTTTTTAATAGCTTTGGACTAAAATAGAGCTGTATTGCATAGAGGAAAAAGCTATATCAGGCATTTGGCTCCGTAGACTGTGTTTCTTAGAGGGATCAATTCCTGGTTGGTTTTGGTTTTTACACAAGATCTGATTAAAGAAAAACAGAATATCACCAGCCTTATCCTTTTGGTTTTACTCCAGAAATCAATTCAAATATCCAGGTTATTTTGTTTTCAGGTAAATAAAATTCAGCCTGTTGTACATGTGCCACTGTTGATTAGGGATGCAGATGGCTTTGGGATCAGGCATTAGTGTGTCTATGGGGAGGGGGAGGGAGGGGGGGGAGCAGTGGGGATACTGTGCATGTAAATAACCAGCCAATGATTGTTTTTGTTGGTTCCATTTAGAAAAAGGGGGTCGCATTAGTGGGTGGGTGGGGAAGTCGGGGAGAGGGTTACACGTCAAAGTTTTACTTTGTACCTGTTTCTCTTGTTCTCTCTTTTTGCAAACCCTCATGCTACTTCGTTTGAACCCATCTGCAGCTAATATTCCCCGTTACCATCTTCACTAACTACATAGGCTCAATGCAGCTCATTCGCCACTCGGAGCACAGCGACGACGGAGGACAAAGTTTGAAAAATGCTCTGAGTGGTTTTTGTAGATGTAACTGGAGACATGAGGAGGGAAGGAGGGAGACAGGTATGATGGGAAGACCTTATTGGGTGTAAGGTGAAGTTTGAAATAATAAAAATACACTTTCTACATTAAATAGGACTTCTGCTGTCATCTGTCGACACATTCGCCCCACGGAGAGTGTCTGGAGGTTTATTAAATTGAGTGCTTTCATTCCTTGATTACATATTAATATTGGGATTATGAGGTAGTGAATTTTTTTGCCAGATTACTTTAGAGGATTATATAAATAATGCACTCTGGTGAGCTGATATTTTACAGTGAGGATTAGTTTGTCAAACAATGCGATGAATGTCACCGAAACGACAGTAAAACATGACAAATATAGCAGCGCGATATTCATAAAGGGACTTGTTTTATCCCTGCGGTGCTAAAGAGTGAGCTCACCGTGACCTTTTGTCTCCATTAATTTTAAGGTGTTACGTTGGTATTCCACCGGGACGATGTGACTGCCAAAATAATGTCATGATAGCTCCATAGAAAGAATATACAGAAAAAGATGTGGCCTGAAGGTGTTTGTTGAGTATAATTACAGAAAAACATCCATCACTACCTTTGCCAAAATGTTATTATGTATTTATATTTATTATTTTAGTATTGTTTCAAATGTACCATTGCTAGAACAGGGTTTAGCTTATTTTCCAACCAAAAGAAGGAGTACAGAACAGAATAACAAATAATATTAAAACTGAGCTCGTAGTGGAAAGCACCTAAGTATATTTATTTACAATTTTGAGTTACTTGTCCTTTATTATTTCCATTTTCTGCTGCTTTATATTTCTACTCCACTCCAGAAGCAAATGTTGTACTTTTTACTCCACTACAGTTATTAGATAACTTTAATTACTTTGCAGATTTAGTTTAATATTACAAAATATAATCAAAAAAATATAGTCATGATGTAATATTCTGGGTTAATTAATGAATTCCCATGGGGAAATTCAAAAACTATAGCCAGCAGATAAACCATATAAAGTAGTTAAATTAGCTTTACCAGCTTCAACACTAAAGTGATTAACACAAATAATGTGTCAGTAATTATAATCCGATCATATACTTTATTCTGAAGTGGGCCATTTTGCATAATGAGAACTTTTGGTACTTTACCTGCTTTCTGATGCAAATACTTTTTTTAAAGTAGATATTAAAATGAATTAATTTTATTTGCAATGGGGTACTTAACTAAATACGAGATCTGCCACCTCTGAAAGTAGCACAGTTTTGAGCTACTTGTAACTTGCAGCCTATAATATAACTTTAGTTCTCTGCACATTTAGTTTAATGATAGTAAATCAAATAATATTAAATATTATCTTTAAAAATGTGATGATCATAGATTATGCAATTTATCACTAGGGGGAAATTTATAGGTTACACCCAGCAGATAAACCATAATTAAATCAGCTTTACCAGCTTCAACAGTAAAGCGATGAACGCAGTAATGTGTCATTAATTATATTATTATCTGAAATTAGCCATTCTGAATCATGAGTACTTTTATTTTTGGTACTTTAATTATATACTGATGCAAATAAATTTAATTTTACTTTAAAAAAAAGAATGCATGAGTAATTTTTCACTCAGTGTGGTATTAGGACTTTCACTTTTGTTCCAGATCTGTGTACTTATTCCACCTTTGCAAATGGCCCATGCAGATTTCAGACTTTAAACTTTGCAAATGTTTCCTGGTGCAAAAGATTTCCTTTGGTTTGTATTTCTACAAGTATTATGTCACCTTATGTGTCACACTTCATAGTTGTGGCTGTTAGCTCAGGATGAGTGCTCCACACATACATAACAGTGCTAAGACTGTCCACATGGTTACCACAGATTTTCTTTAAGGGCAGCCATTATCTCCTGTCTCCGCATTACGTCATGCACACACCGGTTCAGGACAGTCTTCCTCCCTGTCTGCAGCCTCGGGGTCGCCACTGGCACATTCCCTAAAGTCCGCTGGGGTATTTTGGTTTTGTGGGCCACACTCTCTCCCCCCTTTTCACACCGTCCGCTTACATTCCGGAGGTGTAGCGGAGCGTCCAGCAGCCACACACTCTCCGGCCGTGTGGCGCAGCACGTTGCCATGGCTGCCAAGCACCCCGTTACCGTAGAGACCCCGGTACATTGTGTACAGTCCACCCCGAAGAAATCACACAATACCCCCCGTGTAATATCGCATAATGTCATATTTCAAACGATTTTCACCACTTAAATCCAATATAAAGTTTTTAATATGTTATATTGTGATATTGCAGATGTATTGTATTTTCCCTCCTTCCACTTACACTATACAGCGAATATCTGTTGACTGAATTTCTAATTTTCTCCCACTGAAAAAGATGTGAATGAGGTCAAAACACAAACCCCTAATAAAAACACCACACAATACAAATACTCTACACACACATAACAAAGGGACCGGTCCGGTGTGACCCTCCCTCCCCTCCCGGTTGGCGCAATGAACCGTACGCTCTCTCTCATCCCTTCCCGTCATGCAGCGCTGTTGCTTGCTCCTCCGTCGAGCCGCCATGTTGTCGGAGTGAAAGCCTGGGGTGTCAGAGAGAAACTGGGGCCGAAATCCGCGACCATCCACCCTCTCCGCCGGTGAGTATCGCCTCTTACCCGGTCGCGGTAGCACGGGACATTAGTTATCCACGCACCGGTGCCGGTATTGTTGCTCTGGCGGCTCTAAGAGCGGCTAAACGGGAGTATTTTGCGAGGCTGTAGCGGCTGCCTCCCATTCTGCTGCCTGCCTCCTTCCTCCCGTTGTGTCGGTCTTCCGCTCCAGACAGCTCTCGGGCCTTTGTTAGCATCCGCGTCACCGGGACCTGTGGGGCTCCGTGCTCGGCGGACAGGTGGAGACCTCCGGGTGTATATTAATAACAAAATAATGATGTTAGGAGGCTGCTGCCGCCGTTAAAAACATTGCGTGGAGCCCGTGTTTAGCCACCGGTTCGCCCGGGCTGAGCTTGTGTCGGGAGGCCGTGTTATTGTTGGTAGACATGGGCAGTGGACCCTCCATAACAGATCCGAGGCTGGCGTGAGTGGAGGCAGATGCATAAAAGGGAAACCCCCGGTAATTGTCACGACCGTTTTTCCACATTGTATTGTGTTTGGTTTTGATGTGTCATGTCTGCTGGGGGAGAAGTGTCGGTCTGTGTTGAGACACCTAACGTTATCTCCTGCTAGCTGCAGGTTGCCTGCTCGTATTGTCACACCCCTGTCTGTGCCCGGTATGCGGTGGATTGATCCCCGGTATTGAATGATTAACCCAGTTAGACTATGGAACACTGTGCCTGAGTTAAACTTGAAGCACACCGAGCCGTGTGCGCCTCTCTTTGGGGAATGGCCGTGCCGTGTGGTGGATTTCCGGGTGTTTCTCAGCCGGATTTCGAGCACTAGCAGAGGAATAAAGAGCTAACATTTCCTTATTGCTTGAATGAAGAGTGCAGCAGGAAAACAAAGACAGCACTACACATGTGAACGATCAGTTGGCAGGCTGGTTTGTTTGTGTCTTACGGGACTGTTCAGCCGGTCAGCTCGTGGTTTTGTCTTTGTGCAGGGGGGTGTGTTGCATAGCGGTTACAGCAGAGAAAGCTGCATGTGTTAGAGGATTCATAGTGTCAGTGTCTGGCACAGGTAATTACTGTATATGGCTCAGTGTAAAAAGAACTGCTTGTAATTTCCTCATGGCCTGTAGGGACACTAATGTGAAACTGCTAATTTTAACAGAGATTAGAGCTTGTTGGATAAGAGAGGCTGTAAAATACAAATTATATCCCTCTGACTGCTGGAAACCACTGAGGCTGTTGTAGCAAATGTTGCCCATAACCACCAAACAGCTTGCATATTTCTTGGGTTTATCACTTTGCACTTAATGACACTCTGCCCCTCAGTCTTTTCCCAAGCTGAATAACAAGGTCCTTTTTAAAATAAGGACCACCAGTTTGTCTTAATTTCTTGTCAGATGAAGTCACTGACCTCTTCTGTGCAAGCATAACTATTAAAGTTCTCCCATTTATGCAGCGCAGGTTTCTGAAGTGCACCTAACTTTGATTAACACAATCTAATACGAGGCGGCTGTAGTTAATGGTGCTGTTAAACTGTATTGTGTTTGATTAAGTGGTGTGTCAAGGTTTAAATTAAAATAAATATATTGGATGTTATTGTTTGATGTCGACTTTTATTATTATGACTTCATGCATCGCTGACAAGATTTATGTTGTTACAACATGACAAGAGGTTTGCATGCTTAAAATCAGACCTAATTACCAGTTTATTAGGTACACTTAAACTCATGTAGTCAATACAACAGCCCTGCCCTAAATTCTACCTTTACAAAGGTGGTAATTTTTTGTGGGAACTGTTACAGAGAGGTGCGGTTTCAAATTGTGGTCAATTTGGAGGGTGTAGACTGTGGTGCTGTCCGCGTGTATTGTAATAGGCTTGTCTGGCTTAGTTTTTCTTTGTAAGGACGACCAGTTTATGCCCATGTCTTTGCAAATAAAGTCCCTAACCTACCCTGTGCAAGCAGAACTCTTTAAGTTGTTCCATTTATGCAGTGCAGTCAGTTGCAAGTTTGTTTATTTAGCTTACACTAATGCAGTCTAAATACAAAGGGGCTGTAGTTTTTGATGCTGTCGAACCATATTGTGTTGGATTAAACGGTGTGGTTGATATTGTTATAAAAATATGTATGTAATGGATGAAATTTTAAACATCAAAAATAAAAAAATCAACAGACACTGATCATTGTGATGTTTAAAGTGGGATTTTATTGCAGAACTCATGCGTTAAATGAGTGTACCTAATAAAACGACAACGGCGTGTGTACTCTTGTGATGAAACTGTGACCACGTGAACTTCTGCTATGAGCAACAGCATTGATCTACAGCCATGTTGCATCCAAAGCCATGCTAAGTCGTGGTTTCGTGGCAAACACATTTCTGCAGATAGAACACCTTGAACCAGCCAAAGCTAACGAGTCAGTGACCTGTAGTGTATTCAGATTGCTGGGATGTTATCTAAATACTGTTTTGGGATGCAAAATGTGTAGATGTTTCACAGGTTTGCTGTACTTTTATCTTTGATTGCAGTTCATACCAGTGTGTTTGGCTTCAGTAGAAATACAGAGTGGTGCAGTAAAGTTCACAGTATGTCACGCTGCTGCAGATAGGCAGGTCAGCAGCTAAATCATCTGTTGCCTGGGTTGACTTGAAAAGTGATTCTCTGGTTTATATCTGTATCTGTTATTCCAACTCTTGTTCTCATTATTGGCAATTAAGTAGCTTTAATAGCAGGCTGCTGCTTGGCCCTAAGACTGTTACACCTACAGTATGATTAACATTAGTGCTGTCTCTTATGTGGCTGCAGTCTCCAAACGAGCATGTACGGTAGGCCTTATTTAGGGAAGTCTCAGATTTAATTAATGACTGTTAAACTGTGGAAGGGAGTTGTTGGTTCAACTTTTATGGTTATTGAGGCTGTGGCTTGTAGTGCTGTTGAATTGTACTGTAATACTGAGAGGTGTTTCTAATATTTAGCCTTACTAATCTAAACTGGGTGGACAAAGTGTTACAAATATATTTTGGCCTTCATGAAGGTAATTTTTATTGCAGTGCAGTTGTGTGATTTACCAAATATACTAGCAGCCAAGTGTGGCTTCTCATTCAATAGTTGTTGATATATTTTTGCATCTCTGTTGTGTTGTCAAATGTGGGAGGCTGTTTTCCTACTCTAAAATCACTGAATGAAATTTGGCTCCATTCAAATGTAGAAACATGACTTGGTTGTCTCATTAATGTTGGAATGATTTATTAAAGGATTTACAGAGCCGTGACACTGACTTCACAAAATAACACAGAAATGATGAGATTTCTTTTACTCTGTATGTCTGCAGCCACCTCTGTTTTCTTAACCTTGTATTGTTAAGGATCGTAATTTGTCTTTGTCAAGATTTAATTGCTGTGAACTTTAGCTACTATGGTATGAGCCAGCATGCTGACATAAGAACTTAAAAGTTCACTGTACAACTGTAACTGTTTGATGTTGACTTTATTATTAAGACTTGTTGCATCACTTACTGGATTTGTTGTTACAACACGACTAAAGGAGGTTTGCATGTTGAAAACCAGACTGACTTGCCAGTTTATTAGGTGTTCATAAGCTCATGTAGTCAATACAACAACCCTGCACTAAATTCAAGTTGTACAGAAGTGGTCATTTTTTGTGAAACTGTTACGTAGAGGTGAGGTGTGGATTGAAAATTGTCGTCATTTTGGAGGCTGTAGATTGTGGTGCTGTCTAAGTATGTTGCAATAGGCTTGTCTCTTCTCATTTCTGTACTTTGAGCAGATGTGCTTTTAATCTTCATCCTCCAATAAAAAATGAATATTAGAATCTCCATGATGGATTTATTGCAGGGGAGTTAGTTATTGGACTGCATAATTTTAGGTAGGTACACCTTTTAAACTGTCACTTACACTTAGGGTCCACAGGGTCTCTGATGAATAAATTCTGTGTTAAACTGGTCAGAGCTTATCAAACATTTAGTTTGTTCAAAGTATTGAACCGATATGCCATGGTTTGTGTGTGACAGTTGTTTCTCTCTCCCGACAGGCTGTGGTGGAATGAGCAGTGTGTGTGTGTTGAAGAGGAAAGCAGTGCTCTGGCAGGATTCATTCAGCCCCCACCATAGAAGTACATCTCCCAGCATGCCCGTGGTGCTGAGCAGCGGAGGACATGCCCCTCCAACTGGGCAGACCCCTCAGGCCACACCCCCCAGCCAGCAGGTAATACCCACCACCCTGACACCCTCACACCTTTGGTTCATTCATGAACGGATACATCTGTCTTTTAATAGGGTTTTTCCACTGTTGGGGGGGTTAGTTGCGCCAAGCCTTGCTGTAAACGGCCAAGATGAGTTGAGCTGCACTGCACATATGGGCGAAGTTGTTTACATGAACCGCTAATGAAGCTCAGCTAACTCTGTGATAAACACATTATAGTTACTCTAACTTGCTCACAATAGAGACATCATGCTGGTCCGCCGATGGAAATGTCTTAGTGTGAAACAGCAACAGCAGATGTTCAGTTTACTGTAGCAGTAAGTTAACACAGATGCAGTACAACTGAAACAAACAATAAATTACAGCTACAGTAAGGGACACGAGAGAGAGAATAACAACAGACATTAAGGCAGAAGCTACAAAAGTACTGTGAGCTAAACACAGAGAAGATGTACTAACAGAGGTTTCTCTCTGTTGTCCAGTTAGTACCACGATTTAGGCACCAAGGATGATACTGGCACAGGTTGGCTGCAGTTGGCCCTGCTGCTTAACAGCATCATAGTTTGGCTTGACACGGCATTGGTAAAGCATGGTAACACAGGTTGCTAGAAAAACTGTATTCTAAATCTCAGTGGACACTAATTGCCAATTCAGTAAGTGCCGTCGGCTGTTTCATTCCACAGCTATTCTAGCGTTGTTAACACAGTTACATTCACCCGGTCTTGCGAGTCATCTAACTATCATTGCGTTTATTAGTGTACATCAACATACAGTAGCTCACCACAAATTGTCAGAAGATACGCACCTACTAGTTCTGAACAGGTCTACCCTGTTACCAAGCTTCTCGTCATGTCAGGGTACTAAATACAGGGTTCCTAGTGGCCTAACACGTGTAACAGTTCAATGAAAAACAGCCACATAATGATTACAGTGTGTGCAATGGTAAGAGATGGGGAATCTGTAAATGTCCATTTATTTAGCTTTTGTCATTAAGCAACTGTTGGCACCCATATTTGTCATTTTCAACAATAAAAAGGGTGCAGTCTTATATTGCAGATAAGGGATTAATCATATTCATTCCAAGCTTTTTGGTACATGTATTTGATTCAGAAGCACTCGTGGAATTATTGGAGCCTTATCTTACTAGCCTAAAGGTTGTTGCAGTGTGTTGGCTGTTATCTGCTAACCAAACAATGCTAGTGAGGTCAGCCCTACGTTTATAGCTAGTCTCACTACTATGATAAATGCAGGGCATCAGCCAAACCTGCAAGAGCCTACTTCATCATTTAGATGCTCTTTTTGGCAGCCTTATGGTTTTCAAGTAAGTAGTAACTTATATACATACAGTCTTGATATTGTTTGGCAAAGCTAGTTATGTTTCTGGAAATGAAACAAAAATACCGCGCCGTTTTAATAGAAACACCCAAACACCCTGGCTCATATGAAAAATATTCCAACGACAGAACAGGAAGTCCTTTTCCCCACTGTGACTGCCGATTCATGCTGGAACAAAGCAATAATGCTGCAGATATGAGACTTGCCTGGTCAAAAAGTGTGTCTTGACTGAGTAAATATAGTCACTGCTGGCTACAACGGTCAGTATTTAAGTTGATTTTAAATATACTTCACGTTCGGCATTTTAGAGACTCCTTTGTTTTCTATTTGTGAAATGCAGATTTCTTGGGCTTTGTAATCATGATGGAGTAAAATTAATAATAATAATAATAAATCAGTTTAAAAACCAAAATGATTGGATTGCTACTTTGATAATACATTGTTATTTAGATAGTGTGTATAATAAATATACCATGGCTGTGACTTATTAGATGAGAGCATTTAGCGTATTCCTGTTTCCCATAATTGTAAACACTTTTCTGTACTGTCTGTTAGAGAAAATTAGCTGTTTGATGTTGCCTCTAATCACTTGGGCTGTCATCTGATAATATAAATGTATTTTAGATTCTCTACATTTTACAAACGAAAATACTGTCATTGATTTAGAAAATACTTATTAAATTAAAATAGTTGCAGACATCGTGGAGTTACAGTAATGCTTCGTAGTCCTGTACCAGTAACTCCTGTCTATATGCCTCCTGGCTAGTAGAGCTGTTTAACAGAATACATATTAGTCTTTTCAGAGCTGCAGACCTTATGTGTGATGAAGGTAATATGTAGTATCCTGTCCTAGTTAACTGGCAGGCTGTATGGTAGTCTGAAATGTGCTTCACCATTCTGGTGCCACTCTGCACTGTGATGGGCCTGAAGAATGTGGTGCCTCTGCTTCGACAGCGCGTAATGTGGAGTAGATGCATAGCAAAGGAAACATTTTAAGGTCCCAAGATGGTCTCAAGTGATAGTAAACAGTTATTTCTTGATAACAAGGTTAGTATTTTTCATGACTAATCCTGGAAAAAACCTTGTAGGCTTTCTGATAAGTAACAATTTAGTCTGACGGACATCTTGGTTATGTCTTACTGCACGCTTTGCGTGTACAGCAAATGACTAAGCCCAGCTGTTTCCAGTACATGTTGACTGTTGATTCTTTGATGGCAGTGTTTTGTGGGCACATTTGAGTTTACCCTCAAAATGAGTAAGAGAAGAAGGTAACTTAAGATTTGCCGTTGAAAAGAAATTCTGCCTCTTATTTTCAGTTTTTGAAGACAGGATGTGGCCCTAAATACCTCGGCCTGCAATGATGTTTTGTTGATGATGCCAAGTTTTGAAAATGCGTATTATGATAAATTGAAGCTCCTCAGTATGTGGTTTTACGGTTGAAAAAGATGTTTGGATGCATAGTTTTTAATTAACTAGCCGAAAACATTGTATTGTTTCCACATGGGCGTTATTGTGTTGTTGTTTTTTTAGCTTCTCCTGCAGATGAATTACTTCACTATTGAGGCTGAGATGTTGAAGGACGTATATCCATTACATATTCTCTGTTCAGATTAAAAACAAAACACTTTTTCATTGTTGCACAGAGACTTAAATCATCTTGCTGAAAACAATAAATCAGATGATTCAGTTGTGTTGTCAGTGTTTACATTTTTATTGGTCTGCCTTTATCAGCCACAACATTCCTACTAGTACATGTATTTGACTCCTCAGTTGCAGAATGCTGATGTGTGCGTTCCACATGTTTTGGAACTTAGGCATGTTCAAATCTGTGTGTGTATTTTCAGGAAAATCAAGTCTGTAAAACACAGGCAAATCCTGTCTATACTTTAATTTCTGTAATTGTTTCTGGACCATATTCTGCCAGTGGTTATTATTATCAGTAATTTCAGTGTTATGTGTGTGCTTGTGTCTTTCTAAGGGTGTGGCGGGCGCTGGACGTTCCCAGGATGATGCCATGGTAGACTATTTCTTTCAGCGGCAGCATGGCGAACAGCCCGGCAAACATCGCTGGCCCACTGGAGACAACATCCATGACAGCCAGGTCAGTTAGTTAGCGTTGCACAAGGGGTGTCCTATGCAACCATGAAAGCTTCCCTAAGACTTTTTCATGAATACATTCTCTTCCTGCAAAATAGTGTTGTTGCTAGCATGGCAGAACATGTGGGATAAAGAGAAACGTCTTTCATAGTGTGATTTTCCAGTTCATAGCCACTGATGCTATGAACCAAGTGCAGGTTTTAGTTGACGCCAATTTGAACAGTCTTTTGAGTGCAGTTTTGGCTGCTGTAATGTTGGAGGCAAATCATTTAATAAGGTAATTACTAATTAACTTGGGTAATTAAAGGTGAGTTTATGGTTAATAAATTGGCTAAATACGAAAGGCATAATTTGTCATTCTTTTTCATGTCTGCAGGTGCGATCCATGGACGAGCTGAACCACGACTTCCAGGCTCTGGCTCTGGAGGGACGCGCTATGGGAGAGGTGAGACACAGGAACTCATGGTCAGGATCTTATGTTGTCAAGAAGGTGGCTTTGTAGCTACAGTACCCCAGTTTTCAACCCTTTCAACACTGTCGCCCGCTATATCGATCTGCTGTTTTCACCCTGTCAACCCTGCAGACCGGTATAGCGGACTCTGGTATATGGCGACTTTCTGTTAGATTCATTTTGATTGTCTATCAGTGGGAATCCCTGTATGTTAACAGGCCATTTAGTCATGAAATAAATTATGCAAATAGTAATAATAACAATTGCATACAAGGTTCTCACCAGCTTCATAACAGAGTAACAGCCCGTTACGCTGCTGCCTGAAAAAATTATGCTGCAAATTAGGCCGACACGTTGTTTTTGAGGGTACGTAGCTGGAAAATATTTCACAACAAGCGCCAGTGGAGTTTCACTACCGCCGTCTTCGCTGCTATTCGCTAGCGTATTTGCTTGTGTATTCACCGTTACCCATTAGCAGCATTAGCTAAGTAGTTACCCACAGTGTGCCACTACAGTTTTGATTTTAAAGCTGAGATCAAAGTGACTGGTTTTCATGAGGTCAGATGCAGCATGTCAACACTTGATATTAAAATGGCTGCCCTGTATTTTGTAGCTTGAGTAGACATGTGATTGATGACCCAAAGACTCAAACTTGAAAAACAGGAAATCCAGGAAAAAGGAAAAAAGATCTATTGTTCATCGGAAGACTTTTCAGGTGAACAGCTGGCATTGTTTTTCCAGACAAGAAGAGATTGAACAGGGATGCTTTTTTTTTTTCATTTAAGCTGGTTGGACTGGCTGGTGTTGGGCCAGAACTTACAGTTTGTTTTGGATTGCGCATAGTTCTGATGTTAAATAATTCTGATGTATTTTTGCTGCTAGGGACTGTAATCCATCAGTAATAAGATTCAGTATTATGAGGTTTTAAAAATTACATTACATAGTTTTCACAGCTCTTAAGTTTTCAAGTCCCCATGCAGCCAAGAGTTTTTGCCCCCTGTTGCCTGAAAATAGTGGTCATATTAGAAACAAAGTATTTTTTACAGTGAAAAAGGTGCTGAGTGTAATCGAAAGTGAAGGGAGATATGGAGATAAACAAATCTGCAGCTGATAAGGGGCCACAATCTCTTTAGAGAGCACACAGTAGTTAAGACTGTTCACACCCATTAATGACATTTTAAATATGGTTTTAAAAATAGTTGCTCTTGCACACCAGCCTGAATCGCTGCAGTGTGTTATTTTGTTTTTGATTCACTCTTACAGCTAGAATGGTCTGTGCATGTTTGCTTGGGGTGCAATCAGGGGTCAAGGTACTTTCCACAGATGTGTGTATTACTGGAAATTGCAACGCAGCACTGACTGCTCAGCACCTGATATACTGACAACATAAAAGTCAAAACAATCTAGAGGTTGTCCTGTGAGAAAGCACCATTTTAATTACCTTTCTGCTCAGATGGCCTGTTATACAAACGTACTACTTATGTATAGATAATGTTGGTGACCGAAACCCAGCATTAAACATGCCCTGGAGTTAAATACCGGAGGATCAATAACCTCTAATGTTATTGGTTCTGCTGCCAGTAGTGGAGATATTAGGAAAAATAGCTTTCTACTCATTATTGCTAAATAGACGTTATCATGCACATATTATCTCACCAATTCTGTGATGCATTTTTGCTATTCTGCCAGTTTGACTACCGAACTCGTAGTTGATCTCTCGTTGCTGTTGTGATATTGTGTGTGCTATTAGCCTACAGCCCTCACACAGAGGTAACTGAATTACACAAACATGGTTTAATGATTAAAAGTAACCATTAGCCAGCTGATTGTTTACTTACAAGCGTGTTTATGTATTCAATCTGAAATGGTCAGAGCATTTTCTGATCTGTTACTCAGAAATTCAGATTCAGAGCGCTGGGAGTTGGGCGGCTTTAGGCAATTGGGTACTGAAGGCAAACCCTTGCTTCGTTTTCATAATTTCTGTAACTGATTTTATTTTTGCAAGTGATAGAAGAACTGAAAACTGATTCTTAAGTACAACTTGTAATACTTCATAGTATAAATACTGTCAAAAAGTAATCCTGCTTTAATGTTTTTTATTAAATTCAAGTGTTCAAGGTGGAATTTTTTTTAAAAGAAAAGAAAAAGGGGGAAAAACACTACTATAATTCTGTTCCTAATTTGTTTTGTTTTTTTTCCCTCATAGAAAATAACTAAAAGAACAAATATGAATACGGTTAAAATACCAAATCGAAGAGTAGTAGTACCACAGAAAGCCTAGCTATATCTATTCCTATGTGTAGAATATTTTTTATTTTACTTCCTCATTCATTTACTTGCAGTATCTGTGTAACCAGAGTAACCTTGTCTTTTTCCACCTGCTTCTTTTCTTTTCTCCCTATAGCAGCTGCTAACTGGTAAGAAGTTCTGGGAGACAGATGACTCCGGGAAGGATGGACCAAAAGGGATCTTCCTGGACCAGTGGAGGGACAGTGCATGGGGCGCCTCAGGTACATAACAGTCTGGGGATGTGTTTGTGACACAGCGGCAGACAGCAGGATGTTACGAATGCAGAAAAAGCTGTAAAACATGGCAGTTTCTTTGCAAAAGCACATCACAAAATCACCACAACAGTCACTGTCTGGAGTTGGAAAATATATATTTAGATCCCTGCCAGAATCAAACAATGGTGTCAAAGTGAAAACACTCTTGTGTTCTCCCAGATGGTGATGAGGTTTGAGATTTGTGCTGTATCAAATTAACACATTGTAGTTATTTCTGTAGCCATATTGACAAAAGAAATGTTCCTGCATTTTAGAACTTCAGCGTCAGTTCAGTGTTGTGAAGAAAATGCGTGATAGAGCTCATTTGTAGAATGAAGTGCTCCTGGTAGTTTGAACATTGAATTGTGCATTACACAGCAAGATGAATTACGTTTCCATAGAACTGTCGTGGTATTTGAGCAGTTTGCTGATATTTAGCTTAGCCCTTTGAGCGCAAAGCAGTTCAGTTTTCTGCTCTTGTCACATTTCTGTTCACTGT
This sequence comes from Stegastes partitus, assembly GCF_000690725.1. Classification (NCBI taxonomy): domain Eukaryota; kingdom Metazoa; phylum Chordata; class Actinopteri; family Pomacentridae; genus Stegastes; species Stegastes partitus. The sequence goes on along the minus strand of NW_007578407.1, from coordinate 221,011 downwards.
GGATTCATTTGTCATTGCAATATAACGATAACTGGGCTTCTGTTGTCACCCTCTCAGCAAAATCTGTTGGAATGTTCAGATCTTCGTAGTAAATCAGAGAAGATACACATATACATACATACAATATGCAGTTATTCCGGTGTGATCATTTAAGCGCTTGAGAAGTTTTAAAATAACTTCTGCACTGTTGTCCTGGTAATTATGCTCATGTGTTGGAAGTAGGGCTGCACTTTAATTCTAATATTAATCTCAATCAGGGTTTGGCTTCCCGCAATGAAATGAACCTGATCAACTACAATACTCTCATTTGAGATGCGTTCTTCTGCTCCTGGAGAAATCTGCTGCATATCAAACCAAGCACCTCTAAAACTAACAGCCTGCTACCAGGGAGCAACACAGATGTTTTGGTTTCACTTTTGAAAAACTGTCATGCCGTGACTTCAGCCGCAACCTGTGCAAAAATTTATTGCATGTTGTGACTGCAGTCTAGAGTAGGGGAGTGTAACACAACAGGGAGTAGATGTGCAAGATGAAACTCAAATGTTTGGATTTGGGCCAAGAATTTGAAGTAAGAACAAGTTATATGCAAACCGTTTCTGTGCTGTAAAGCAACATAATGAACTTGTTTAACCAGATGAAATAGCACGACATACTGCAGTAGCATGCATGAATGCACGAAGGTTACGAAGAGTAATGTCAATAACATTATCTCACTGAATTCCCAAACTTGTCAACTTAGATATCTATAACAACAACGCTATGCAGTGCTCTGTTCATTCAGTTTTGGGGAAAAAGTTTTGATACCGTTCTATTTATATTTGCTTCTTGGGAAAGCACCGTGAATAAGAAGTCTTCTTTTCATGCAAGGCTGTGTAGATTAGCAGCAATGTAACGCAACATGGAAGTGAAAGCAGTGCTGTTTAAATGTGAAAGTTCATCAACAAATTTTTGTCCATGAAAGCAACAGATAATACTAATAATTGTGATCTCAGTAGCCCTACTTTAAATCAGACAACTGAACATCGTTAGAGTAAGTATATTGTTTCCTTGCGCAGAAATGGTATTTACCAGACCCTGTTCTTTCTAAAACAGATCACTCGGTGTCTCAGCCAATCATGGTGTCCCGTCGACCAGGGCAGGGTTTCCACGGCGGAGGTGAAGTTGGGGTGGGCTCGGTGATGTCACCACGTTCTGAGAGTGGGGGTTTAGGAGTTAGCATGGTAGAGTATGTCCTCTCCTCCTCGCCGGCTGACAAACTGGATTCCTGTCTCCGAAAAGGACCCTATGTAAGTGTTGAAGCATTTTCTCTTTTCCTGTCCATAAGTGTTATCAGTCTCATTACTCAGACACGTTAATTCTTCCCTGCATCTCAGTTTTCCTAATCATGATAATTGTAGCTTTTTGTGTAACTACTTCAGCAACTATCATTGCTTCCATAACCTCAACACACCCAATCTGTCATTTTCTCCTGCTGTTTGTCCTCTGACAGCCAGTCGAGGAACATTGTTGTCTGTCACCTTGTCCATGTCAGTCTGACCTTCAGGCTCCTTACCTGTGTGCGTTTGTCATTTATCACTGTCATGTCATGAGCACCAGTGTGCTTCTGTTTTCCGTTGCATCAGTTATATTTCTTCTGTCCTCTCCTTCCCACAGGGGCAGAGGGATGGAGAGGTGGAGGAGGAGAAGAGGGAGAAGCCAAAGACGACGTTTGAGGGAGAGAAACTAAAAGAGTTAACGGAAGGTGAATCTGATGTGATTAGCGACGTCATCAACCCTAATGGGCTGCCCGTACAGAACGGCCTCGACGTCGACGTCAAAGAGTTTGGGTAGGACTCAGTATGGCACAAGGACACACACATACACCGCATTAGACAAGTGGTTATGTTACTCTGTAGACACCCTATGTGTGTCAACTGAACCTCTGCTTCTTTCTTGTCCCTGCAGGCGTCCCCCAGGCAACATGCCGGCCCCTGGCCCTGAGGGTGACCTGCTGGGAGGTCCTGGAGGTGTAGGGGCTGAAGGCTTGACACCCCTGGGAGGTGGTGGAGGCCCCAAACCTCCTGAGGACTTCTCTGGTGTGGAACAAGGTGGTGTTACCATGGACCCCATGGAGTCGGTGATGGAGCCACTTCAGTTTGACTACAACTCTCAGATGCCCATGGACTCTGCACCCACTGTGGGCTTATTTGATTACACTAACCAGCAACAGGTAAGAGCTGCAGGCTTCTATTCATTAGTCATTCGCTCTCCAAGAGACTCGGCTCACGTGACATTAAATTATGACTCACCTGTCATTTTACTGTTTGCAGCTGTTTCAGAGAAACAACGCCCTAGCAGTGCAGCAGTTGACAGCAGCCCAGCAACAGCAGTACGCACTGGCAGCTGCACAGCAGCCTCACATTGGTAAGAGTGTGTGTGTTTGTGGATATACAAGGACATTTGAGCAGGGGACCTAAATGCAAAATTCTCATTTGTTATTTGACATGTATTTTCCATTTAGCTCACACATTTTCTCACTGTCAGTGTGCTCCTAACTTGCACAAATTTAAGAGTTTTTTTCTGACCCTGTTTGTCTTATTTTTGTTGTGTTTTCTATCATTCCCATCAATTTAAATATTTTACTCTCAATGGGAATGCAGTTAGTAACTACATAGAACTGAACAAGGAAAGCACATCCATGTGACTTAATCATGATCCATGATCTGAATTATAGTTCCTCAAACTCATGTGATCACATGATTATTTATGCATATGGTTTCCTGGACACCCGTCACTTCAATTCAAGGCTAAAGGCTGGTTTGACACTTCTTTCAGGATGTGGGGTTTGTCTGTAAAGGTGTATTTTTCCACTGCTTTTAAAGTATATTTCGTCTCCCCGCTCCCTCCTCCTCTCCATGATCACCATCTTTTTTCTGTGACTTCCAGTGCTGCTGCTCTGAACAACTATAAAAACATTTGAATTGAGGCAGAAAGCACATCCTAAGAAATTGTTCTAAGGGGACAAAACCCTGTCCTAATATCCCCTATGTCCCATAGACATGTGATTTGTAAAAGTTAAATGTATACTGCTGTTTTTCATTTTGAAACAAATAAACAGAGTAACTACATACCCTACATGTTACTGCTGGACCAGTTAATTTTGGGCAAATATTTCTGAGGTTTACTTCAAGGGAATTATTGCTTAATAAGCTAAAAATGTCTTTAGGAAACATTGGTTGTGTACCAGTCTTAAATATGGATTTGAAGAGTATCTTTCCATTTTTTTTTTTTCATGTGATGAAGTTTCACTCCAGAAAGTTCTTTGAATTTACTTCATGTATTATGTAAAAGCCTTTGGACCTGGCTCACCTTTCCCCTCCATGTGTTTCCAGGTCTGGCCCCAGCATTTGTGCCCAATCCTTACATCATCAGTGCTGCACCACCAGGGACAGACCCCTACGCAGCGGGACTAGCAGCAGCAGCTACACTCGGTGAGACATGCATGTTTGAGACACACTCTCAGCTCAATTTAGATGTTGTTGATCACATCCATACACATAAACACAGTTTCCTCACTTATAATTATTATGTGTGTCTGTTTGTGCCTAGGGCCAGCAGTGATGCCTCCTCAGTACTACGGTGTGACCCCCTGGGGGGTCTATCCTGCCAACCTTTTCCAGCAGCAAGCTGCTGCAGCCAACAGCTCGGCCAATCAGCAGGCGGCAGGCCAGGGCCAGCAGAACCAACAGCAGGTCGGTCGGCTACCCGCCAAAAATCTGAGGCACTGATTGACCCTGGCTCAAGATGTTTCTGTCAGAGCTTTTCTTATGTGCCAAATGAAATATGCATTCAGTCTTACTGCTGTTCAGGTTTAATCTATAGACAGAAAACTCCTCCAGCTCACATGAATTATTAGCCTTTGCCTCTCTTTATGTGCTTGTGCTTCACCTATATGTTCCTATGCAGTTGTAAGCATGTGGTTTCATCCTGGCTATTACATGCCACCATGTGTCTTTACCCTTAAAGCATTAACTACAAGAGTCATGCAGGAGAGAAACTCACAGCACTGTATGACTGCAGTACAGCAAGTTTTGCATAAATTTGCATATTGGTGGAGGCAATTCAAATGCTTGTTTTTTCTTAATTTGCAAAGGTGATGCGTGCCGGAGGAAGCCAGCGACCTTTGACCCCCAGCCAAGGTCAGCAGGGTCAGCAGAATGACCAGCTGGTTGCAGCAGCAGCAGTCAACTCAGCCCTTGCCTTTGGGCAGGGGTTAGCAGCGGGAGTCCCTGGTGAGCACAAATGGGTTTTTATTACTTTTAAAGCAGTACCAACAAACTCAATGACATTTTCGATTACAGCAACATATCTTAGTTGTGAATCTTCAGACAAGAGGCAGTCGGCTCCACCTCCATCTACATGAAAGGAACAGCATGTTACAATCAATTTAGGTCCACTCTGAATACATCTTTGCTGCTGTTTCTGTTTCAGGGTATCCAGTCTTGGCGCCTGCAGCCTACTATGATCAGACAGGGGCCCTGGTGGTCAACACTGGAGCCAGGAGTGGCCCTGTCCGCCTCATGGCCCCTGCCTCTGTCATCATATCTCCTTCTGCAGCACAAGCAGGTAACGCACTGTATTTGCGTTAAGCACATGGTCAGAAGACTTGTCTGCCTGTGTTATTCACTGTAGGCAACGGGACAAAGAAGATTGTCATGTACACAAAACAACAGATTACATATTGTGGCCTTTAAAAACATGTTGTGAATGTCCCATTTAGCCAAAGCATGCAATTATGAGATTATGAGGCTATACTTTCAGGTCTAGGGTTAGATCAGTACAAGGAGTTCCCATGAGTCAGTGTTGTTTAGTATCAAGGAAAGCTGGGTTTACATCAGTGTTGAAGATGACTTAAAGCATTGTTAGGAAGCTAAAACAAAACATGCTTCAAATTAGCTTGTTTTACCCACACACACACAGAGCATTCATTCAGTCTCACTGTTTTTTAGATTGATCGCTAAAATTGGTTTGACAGGATGTTTTATTATTTTCAAAGTTAAACCTCTAAAATGATTTTGTTCTTTTGCTGTGCTCTTACCCTCCTTGTATGTCCTTATCCAGTTGCAGCAGCAGCAGCCTCCGCAGGTGGTGCCAACGGTGGTCTAGGCGGAGGTGCTAATGGTCCTTTCCGTGCCATGACATCCCAGCAGCCTCAGCAGCAGGGTGGCCCTGGTGGGGCTCTGGGAGGAAGCTCCTTCTATGGATCCTCATCCCTCAGCTCTTCCTCCCAGAGCTCCTCTCTTTTCTCACAAGGCTCTGCTCAGCCTGGACCAGGGTCTGCCTCCTTGGGCTTCAGCCAGCCTGCCTCATCCTCCCTCGGTGCCACTCTTGGGGCCACTCTGGGCGGCTTTGGCACTGCAGGTAGGAGTACATCATTTTCACACTGTCTAGTTTGCTGGTGTTTTGTATAAAGTTAAGTATAAGCAGCTTACAATAAAATGTAGCTGTGACGAGTTTAAACAAACAACAAAGCAGTTGATTAATACTTTACAAGTCTTCTAGATACTGTGCTAAAATGTGCATGTTTGTCTCCCTCTAGTGGCCAACTCAAGTGGTGGCAGCGGTTCCAGGCGGGACTCCCTGACAGGCAACAGTGAGCTGTACAAACGCACACCCTCCAGCCTCACCCCCATCGGCCATGGAGGCTTCTATAACGGCACCTTGGGCTTCAGTCCATCCCCTGGCCCCGTGGGCATGCCCCTACCCAATCAGGGGCCCTCCCATTCCCTCACACCTCCACCCTCCCTGTCCAATCACAGCTCCTCATCCAACCTCAATCTTGGTAAGTCTTTCTTTGATTTCGGTGATTGCTTACCAGTAGGGTGTTGTGTGCCTTGTTATTGCGCATAAAATAAAATAAAAAATCTGTTGTGATGATTGTGACTCTATGGAAACCCTTTATTTACATGCTGGAACATACTCGTTAATGTCAACATTTTATAGCTGGTTCTCAACAGTTGGTCTAAGTTAATAAATTTGTGTGACAGTTATTAAGAATATTTGTTGTGTTGAACAAACCTATAAAACCTTCATGAGTCTGACTTGTGAGTTGAATTTATTCTTAAGTTTACTGAGCTTTACGTATGTTATGGTTTTGATTAGGACTTGAACGTACGTAGGGTTCAGATGTAGATAATGTTGGCAAGCAACAGTTTAATATTTAGAGTAAACAGAACATTTTTGTACATGCTTGTCTTGTACTCCTATATCCTAAAAATGTAACATTTACACTTTTTCTGTAGTGCAGGATGTATGTAATTGACATTCTTAAATGATATTTAGGCACCTACATTTTTTAAAATTCAGACATTAAATGTGTCCTGCTGAGCTCAGTTAATATGATTTTCCAAGACAAAAGACTAAAATGTGATGGTAGACTTGTAAGGCTGCTTGTTTTGAGGACTTAATTACCCACCAAGGCTTCTGTTGAATCCTCTGTGTTTTGCATGATTGACAGTTGGCAGAGTGAAGTGTAATGCAAACAGTCATCTCAAGTCTGACGAAACGACAATCAAATACACTGACAGCCAAGCCGAAGCTTCATTATCACCCTGATCAATTGCTTACCTTTGGCTGTTTTCAAGTGTTTGTAGGTGTCATACTGTACAAATATAAACTGCGATAAATGGTATCCGTTAAAAGGGGAAACTGAGCACTAAAATTCTCAGCTACACTGAGTATACACTCTAAGTGGCGTATTTATAGTCTGTATTGCGTTTGACTCATTCTCCTCCAGCAAACATATGACAAGTATTTAGCTACCACCTGGTTCATATGCTGCTTGAGACTGCTGCTTTATATGCATTTACACATTTAGTTTTAAAAATATACGTGAGACTCCTGTCATGAACACTTTAAGAACATTATCTACTGCAGTTATATAATACATCATACCTGCAACAGAACTACTGAGCAGCTCGTAATATTTCAGTAAGGCTGTATCAGAGAGGTGTATGATTTTGAAATAATAGTTTGTGGTGTCCTTGATTTGAATTGGGGTATGTGCAACACTTTATTTTGGTGAAATGTCAGTATTTCAGTGAACTTCACCTTTGTGTTTTAGGCAGTGCTGCCATCCAGTGCTGTCTGTCTGTGCTGCAGAGCCCAAATGTAATTTTTATGATACTGTCTAAAAATTTTAATACTGCAGTATCATCAATTAAAAAAAATCCATCCTAACCAATGCAATGATTCATCCATTGCAGCAGTGTTTGATGTTCATTGAGACAAAGGAGTTAAAGTTCACGTGTTGGTGTATGACTTGTTTTCACCACTACAGCATATGTGTGTGTTTGTCTATAAAGGAAGTGATTGTATTTCATATGGTTTTCTGCAATATATACATGAATTTAGTACTATGTTCCTACTGTTTGGTTCAGATCTTGTATTTCATTACTGTTTAATATGATCTTGTAGCTTGTATTGAGTCTTGTAATTATTTTATTTGGTGACACTCAACTCCCTATTCTTTCTGGCCCCACAGGAGGCCTGACCAATGGCAGTGGACGTTTCATCTCTGCAGCTCCAGGAGCAGAGGCCAAGTACCGCAGCGCCGCCAGCTCAGGCTCCTCCCTCTTCTCACCCAGCAGCCAGCTGTTCCCGTCGTCACGGCTACGCTACGGCATGTCAGACGTGATGCCATCGGGCCGGAGCCGCCTGCTGGAGGACTTCAGGAACAACCGCTACCCCAACCTGCAGCTCCGAGACATCGCTGGCCACATCATGGAGTTCAGCCAGGACCAACACGGCAGCAGGTACGGAGCACCAAATCACTTTAGCACGAAATATCACATAATGCACTTATGAACTACCAGTGCCCTGGAAGCCTGTCTCAACTTGATTAAAGAGCCTCTTACACAAGTCACTGACCATCGCAATAATGTCAGTCAATCCAGCGTTGAAAGTTGACCGCTGAAGGCCCCAATATACTGCAATAACAGCAGTGTAGTGGGTTAACTGAATATCACAAGGGAGGAGATGGCTCCAATAAAGTGCTGGATGCAGTCTGTGTTTTACTGCAGCGGTCCCCAACCTTCTTTGCGCTACGGACTGGTTTTACGCAAGAAATTTTTCAACAGACCGGTCATTGTACATATAACAAAAATAATAGTTTTTTTTTTTTAATATTAAAAAGTTTCACAAAGGAATAAAAGTACTTGCTAAATATGTGTTTACTATTTCTTCTGTCTCAGCATCGAGTCTTTCCCACTTTCCAAAGAAGCTCTCCAGGGACGCTTGTTTTTTAATACATTTCGGCGGTGGTTAGACTGACGGCTTCGTTTAACGGCCGAGCATGAAAACTGACAGTCAAGTGCGGAAAACAGGCACAGACGGAAGTGACGGGAAGACGAACTAGTCATTTTTCAAAATAAAACACCCTGTAGACTGCGCTGGAAATAAAAATAAAACAATAAAACTTTTTTGTTTTTCTTTCTGTGCGGCCCAAATAGCCCACGACCCAGCACCGGTCGGCGGCTCGGTGGTTGAGGACCGCTGTTTTACTGTACAGTATCAGGTTTTTAGTTTTACTGCATTGTATAATAAATCTGTTAAATTGTAGAAATGGTAAATACAAACAAAGGCTGCAGTTAATGGTTACATACATAGATTCATATGCCAGGTACTTTATTAATTAAATGTTTATGGTGGGTTATTTTCTGATATTTAGGTTAAATGGAACATGAAATCTTCAAATTGCTTATTTTACATATTTTACATGGGCTGCAGCAGCATCCTTGCTATAAGCATTTGGTCCAGTAGCCTAATCTGAAAGTCAGTTTTCAGTGGATGTGTCTCACATTGTGTGAGTGCAACTATATTTGGTTGATAAGTCTGTTTTTTCCTCTTTTAACTGACCATTGATTATGTGTGGGATGGACTGAAAACTTGTACTGTGTAGGAGCCTTAGGGCAGTTCTGGAAACCAGCCCTGGACCAGTTGACAGATCAAAGTTCACATTTCTTTTTATGTTCAGCAGATTATGTAAACAAGCTGGTTTTGTTAATGTCTCCAGGTCAAAGGCCTCCGGACATTCCTGTTTATGCTTTGCTGACAAAACTGCACGTCCATATTTCAGGTTCATGCTCAGTTTATGCTGGTGAAGACTATGAATAGCTGTGAGGCGAAAACACAGGAAACATGAAAAACATGGCCTCTTTCAACATTTTTTTTTCTGTGATTTGTGATATCTAAATGATTTTTATTAATTTTAACAACTGAGAACAAACAGCAACTTTGATCTGTAACATTTCTGCTCCGTCCTGTGATTCAATCCAGAGATGTGCTAATTTGGAGGCAGGGGGGCCCTGGAGACCACTCTGGGGTCCTGGTTTCTGGGTCTGTTGGGGTTTAACCGGCCATGCCTCAGATGCAGACTTTTCCACTGAAATAATCTAAAAATACATCAAGACGTCCAGTCTGCACATTCCAGACATTTCCTTTCCTCAGTTCCTTCAGCATCACTGTCCTCTTTATCTCTCTATCGGCTGGCATCCATCACGTCACCTCACAGGCTGCTCGCTTCCTTCAACTCCATTTTTTTCCCACTCTGAATTTCATCTCCTTTTGTCTGACTGTTCCCTCAGGTTAAAGATATAGGAGCAGCTGTCTCACTTTATTGCTCTGTCACTCTCTGATGTGTTTATTTGTCTTCAATTTCATCCAAACTTTCTAAATCCCCTTTATGTACTAAGTGGATTTTAAGAAAGTGGTCTGTATACTTTCTCATGAGGCTTTTATTCAACAAAAATAAAGAATTGGAAAATGAGTACAAAAGACGTCTGTCTAGCCTAATTTAAAAGATGTCTGGAGTCAATTTAATTCTTATCCTCTTTTCCTCTTCAAGGTTTATCCAGTTGAAATTAGAGCGAGCGAGTTCAGCGGAGCGCCAGCTTGTCTTCAGTGAGATACTACAGGCGGCCTACCAGCTCATGGTGGATGTCTTTGGAAATTATGTCATCCAGAAGTTCTTCGAGGTGTGTATGACGAGCTGGTCTTTGTCACCAGAGAGTGTGTCATGTGCGTCTTGAGCCAGTTATTCCTCAGATTTACACCAGGTTTTTATGAGCTTCGCAGCCTGTTTGGATGTGTTAAATGCACACCTTTTGTCATTTATTATTAAATGCAGTGGAGGAGTTATGAGCTCGTTTTGTGTTTCTAGTTTGGCAGCCTGGACCAGAAGCTGGCTCTGGCGGAGAGAATCCGAGGTCACGTGCTGTCTCTGGCCCTGCAGATGTACGGCTGCAGGGTCATTCAGAAAGCCCTGGAGTTCATCCCCTCAGATCAGCAGGTCATTGTAAGTACACTCGTGCCCGTTTGACTGTGTGAGTGTGTAAACAAGGGAAACAGACTGTACCTTTGCACTAAAATGACCTTAATTAAACACATCCTGTCATAACCCTGCTGTGATTTGGTTTTTTACTGAGAGAGGGAAAAAGCTAAATATTCTAGTGTCCCAGTTTCAAGCATATCTACCACATACACTCATAACTCAGTTGTAAATGAGCGTGTATTTTTCATAGATTACATCTGCAGCAGAATGCCTCATCAATGAAGAGGTGCACTCCTCAAGCTGAAATAACATTCATCTACTTTATTTTGCTGCTGTCTTGTCTAACAGCAGGTTCCTCGCAAGCACTCTTAGGCTAATGACACCACAGTTTATATGCAAATGTTGAACTGCGGGTACTAAGAAATCTATATTCATATCAACAGGAAATAATTTTGCTTAAATTAAGTGTTTTTGGAAAAAGTAAGGTGTGTGTGTGTGTGTGTGTGAGAGAGAGAGAGAGAAAGTAAGTTATCCATCTTTTCTTAATGGACCCCAGTAGATTTCTCCAGGGCACCTGTTAAAAGCCCAGTGTTATTTGTTGGGCTGTGAGCCACAGTGAAAAATGACAGAGTGTTTGCAAAATGCCTTCAGGTAATATTTGATTCCTCATAAACAATTACATGTCCCTCTCCACACTCTGCCTCCCTCTTGCTCTGCTCTTTTTCTTCCTCCGCCTCTGTCCTCCTCCTCCTCCTCCTTGCCTGCAGAGTGAGATGGTGCGGGAGCTGGACGGCCATGTGTTGAAGTGTGTGAAGGATCAGAACGGTAACCACGTGGTGCAGAAGTGTATCGAATGTGTCCAGCCTCATGCGCTGCACTTCATCATTGACGCCTTTAAGGGACAGGTGGGTCCCCTCTGTGCTTGCTCAAAAAATATTTCCACTTTCAATCACTGACGCCTGCTGGTGCTTGGCTGACATCCACATACGCATTCACTGTCGCTGCCTTAAGGCAGCAAGCATATTGTCACCGCCAAAGTACATAGACACATATACTCAGTCCTTTTCAGGGACAGGGTACGTTGCCTTGGCAACAGAAACCTCAGCCCAGTGGCAACAGCCATCTTCTACCCACTAGCTAAATGTTACATTAACATAAAGTGCTAAAAGACAGATTTTGACTATTTGTGCATTATCCTTTTGTTAAGTACACATGAAAGGTTTCCGTTTTGAGATGTCACTCAGGATGCTCTGACAGTAAATCTCACTGATGTGCCAGTGTTTTGCTTCTTGTGTATTTGCATGTTGTGTAACCGCATGTTTTCTACTTGGTGGCTCAGATTTGTTTGTGCAACTGAAAGCATGTCAGGAATTTGTTTTCACCTACCCTGCAGGGGTGGGCTGGGTGTGTGAAAGTATGCCTCTGATAATATGGTTCTGTGTTTCAAGGTACACTCTCACCACAAGTGAGAACAGTTTGAGTCAAGGTACATTAGTGTCGTGTTCACCTCACTGTTGCTGTGTGTTTGTGTACGAGACGGCTGACAATGTATATTACATGTGTCTCTCAGGTCTTTGCCCTCTCCACTCACCCTTATGGCTGCCGAGTCATCCAGCGCATTCTCGAACACTGCCTTCCTGAACAGACGCTGCCTATACTCGAGGAGCTTCATCAACACACAGAGCAGCTAGTGCAGGTAATACACAAACATACAAACAAGCACTCTGCGCTGTCTGTTTTTACCAATTTTGACACCTCAAGTTGGCTCAAATGAAGCTCCTCTCAGAGCTTCCAGATTTTTGAAGTTGGCTGTGTTTGATGTGACGTCAGAGGCACCAGCTGTCCTCCTCACGTTTTAGTTAATGTGTCTCTGTGGCTTGTTTTATTTAGGACCAGTATGGCAACTATGTTATCCAGCACGTTTTGGAGCACGGTCGAGCTGAGGATAAGAGTAAAATAGTGGCTGAGATCAGAGGCAATGTACTGGGACTCAGCCAGCACAAGTTTGCCAGGTAAATTCCAGTGTACACACGCACACACACACACACACACACACACACACAGAAGCACACATTTTTAGATATCATCGTATCTCATCTCCTTTTTTAAGATAAGATTTAAGGTTTCTCTTTCATTTCCTCTCAGATGCGTCCAGACCTGGAACTGGGTTTTCGTTCTTTTCATATTTATTTAATGTTCTCCCACCATGGTACATGGCATGTGAGACGCTGTGTTGTTACCCTGAATCTGTAGGCACATTCTTCAGAGCACAATTACTCCAGAGTTGTGAAGTAGAAACTTCATAGTTTTACCACAGGTACCCCATATGGTGCAAATGATCTGAATAGATTCTGGAGCTTGTCTTTGCATACATTTGCACACTAATGAGGAACAGCACATTTTCTGAAATTGCTTTAAACTGTAAGCAAACGGCTTCAAATTGGTTACAGGTATGTTGAATGCAAAGACCAACACGTTGGTGTGAAACTTTTTTGTTTATCATAAAGTTAATTGTCTGAATTAAGAGGAAACCAAACAACTTTGTTTGTGAGCATGATAAATTATAACAATGCATACGATTGTTGAGTAACCTGCCGTATCCATTTGTATATTCATTTTTAAACTACTAGTAGTTTTGTTTTGTTATTAATATCATGTACCTCTTGGTAAATCCACCTTCTTCTGTCTCCAGTAATGTGGTGGAGAAATGTGTGACCCACGCGTCACGGGCAGAACGGGCAGTACTGATAGATGAAGTGTGCAGCCTGACTGAGGGCCCCCACAGTGCCTTATACACCATGATGAAGGACCAGTACGCCAACTACGTGGTGCAGAAGATGATTGATGTGGCCGAGCCAACGCAGCGCAAAATCGTAATGCATAAGGTTGGTGGAGAGGCAAGACTTGTTGTACGTGTCCCATCAAAATGTTGGGATAAAGAATGTGGGGTCCAGACTTGTTCAATTCCAATGTTTACTAGAATCACTCAGAAGCCTGGTGGTGTTAGGTGGAATTTTTGCATTATAGTTAAGCCATTATAGAGTGGCCAAGCATCTGGTCTCTAAACTCCCTGGTTAAATGCTGCAAGGACAATGAGAACTATTATTTTTTCTGCCATATCAATGTCCTTTCACACCATTGACAATTTAAAATTGACCATATAGGTTAAAGTGACAAACCTCCATTGTTCTATTTCCTTCGTGCTCACAGAACTGGAGTTAATTCCAGTAGCTACTATTTGTCATCGTTTTGACGCCCTCTGAGTTGATGTCGTGGTCAAAACGGTTGGATCCTACACTGCAATGGAAACAGAAAGGTTCTTAGAGCTGATTACGGGGCAGTTCCTGTAAAAGTTCATGCCAACTTGCGCTGGAAAGCCGCCTACACAGTTTGTGTCACGCTGGGTGATGCTGTATAGACATGATTAGCTGTGATGGGCCTTTTTAAAATACTACATCTGAAGAAGAGGAGTTTTCAGGCGTGCAGACGGGTCAGTGTTGCAGCAATGACAGCTTTTGAATATTTTACTTAAATAGCATCCCAGAGACAGCATCTGCTCCTGAGTGTAAAGAGAGCCGGTAGGGCCCACATAATATATATATATATATATATTAACAGATAAAAATCTTTTTGGAATTTATTAATCTAGACTATTTACATAAACTACTGTTAATGTGTCCAGGAACCATAGAAACACATCAAGCATATCAAATAGGATTAAAATTGCTTCTAATGACTCACAAACAGAAATAAGTCAGAGGTAATTAAATTGCAGTTATGTAAAATGGAAAAGCTATTCTCAAATTTGTAAACGTATGAACCTGAAATGATCACTGACTGGATTGTTCACTAATTAATATTCTGTCTTAAATGACCAGTTGTTTCATCTCCAGTTGTTAAACCCCCAAAGACATCAGCTGGAGAAACGAACCTCCTCATTAGCCTGCACATCAATCGATCTTACTCTGGTCAATGGTGTCAATGGTTTCCCAGGCAACGCAGCAGAAACTGACTGAAATACAAATAAATGGGTGTTTGTAGTTGCCAAAAAACGGATTGCTCCGACAGTGTACGATCTCTGCACAAATGAAAGGAGAGTGTTGCGCATTGTGTCCACCTTGACCAACCTGTGTGTCCCTGTGCAGATCCGGCCCCACATCTCCACCCTGAGGAAGTACACGTATGGAAAACACATCCTGGCCAAGCTGGAGAAGTACTACATGAAGAACGGCGTTGACCTGGGTCCTCTCTGTGGCCCCCCTAATGGCATCATGTAAACCCCCAACCGTAAATCATGTCGACCCTCGACCTGCCCCGCCACGACCCCCGCCCTTCAACTCACCTTCCTTATGCCGTCAGGTCTGCCAGCCCCGCCCCACTGTTCCCGTCTGACCCTTTACAAAACATCATGCCCGCTTTTCCCCCCTTCCAAATCCTGCCCACAGAGGACGTGGAGTTACCCCCGTACCACTGTTTCCATGACAACCCTTCGGGAGGAGCCTGTTGCTACAGGCAGCCTTAGTTTTTTTTTTTTGTGTCTATTTTGTCACCCCTCCCCCACCGGAGCCCAGGCCTGCTGAACTGGGCGAAGGAGGGATGGAGGCCAGGGGGTGGAGAGAGAGGTCATCCACTCATCGCTTCACTCCCGTCTTTATTTTTTAAGATTTGTTTCCTCTTTTCATTGTTTCTGATAAACTCAAAAAAATCATTTCACTTTTTGCTACTGCTGCACACACAATCCTAGTGTCCTCTCCTCCTCCCATCCTAGCTATTTACCACTATGAGATGGAATGAGTATTTAATTTGTCTGACGTCACAGAATCATAGACAAATACACACACACGCCATCAGCTAACCAGCAGACAGATCATTTAGCATGGGAGATTCGTTTTCTGGTCTTGCTTCTATAAATATAACGTGTATACTTGGTGTAGACCTTTGCATATATATATAAATATATATATAAAACTTTGTAGTTTTTCTGGTTTTTGATGTTGAATCTGTATCTATAATGTATCCTAGTAGTGACCACATACTTCTGACTGTATAATTGTACATTTGTAAACCCTTGTAATGTAAAAGTGCTTTACCACCCTTTTTGGTATGAGAAGAAAAAAAAGAAAAAAAAAGCTCACTCTGGAAAAAAAAAAAAAACCTGTGCATTTCAGTGTATATTCTCACTTCCTTGGTTGTGACATATGAGTTGTTGTATATTGTAAATTGTAATATCAAATTTTTGTTTTGAAAAGCCCTTTCTATACAGCGTAGTACTTGTACAAAGATTCGCCACGCTTGGTTTTATCTTTATCTTGTCACTGCTTAACTTAAGACGTCGATCTCCCACTGACTCCCAATTGGACACGTTCTGTTAGACTTAGTGGTGTCTTCTGGTTTATGTTTAAAGCTCCTTTTTTTGTTTGACTTTTTGACCTTTTTTTAAGATCTTTTTATAGGAATGCTTTACCCCATGAAATGTGTCATGTGGATGGGTATGCTGGCCGGGTGGGAGAATTAACTTTTACTCATTTAAACCCCCTCCCCCTCAATTCCCCCATGACTGTTTTCAGGGGTAAACCCATGGATTGTACAGAGGAGATTCTTGTGTTTTTTGGCATTTCTCTAGTGCTGTAAGTGCTGTATCATACTGTCCATGTCCTTTTGGGTGAGAGAGGCAGCCCGCCACAGCGCGGTGTACATTTGGAGCAGCCTTGTGTATATTTACTACGAGCACACCTGTAACCATATGTGTATAGTTAACAGAACCTGTGTATGCTTATTGCCTGGGCAACTATTTTTTGTAACTCCTGTTGTAGATTGTCTCTAAACAATTGTGTGATCTTTATTTTGAAACCAAACTGAACAAAAAAAATCTTTGAAAATTGAACTGTCTCAAGCGTGCTTCATTGTATGTTTGATGCTCTCTCCGGTGATGAAGGGAAATGAATGTTAAGTATTTTAATTTTCTAATAGAAGAAAAACTGGATGTGTGCCACAGAGTCTGTTCCACTCGTCTGAATGAATGTGTCTGCAGTGATGCGACTGCACAGCGTGAGTCACAGAGGGGACCAGGGAGCCTGCTCCTGATGCTCCACTTTCTCCATAAATGTGGCTGATTAATGAGGCTGGCACCTTAATGTGGCACGGCTCGAACTGACAACCAGCTATGCTGAGCAGGGCTGACTGCACCGGCTAAAGAATAATTTAAGTCATGTGTACCGATGACAATGTGGCTATTATTTTGACTCCTTGGACTGATGATCCAGATAATTATATGATCACGATCGGAAGAGCAATAGTGAAAAGTTTCTGGGGTGAAAAGTAAATCCATGACTGCTCCCATTCAGTAGCCTAATATACTGATTTTGACAGGAGCAACGAACGCGCCGAGTGTGACGGGAGATTATCAGGCTGCACTGCAGTGTTTAGCAGGTGTCTGTCAAAATATCCCTCTTGTGATCTTCCAGTTGCATCATTTCAGCAGACTCAAAGACAAACCTGTTCTTGCCTGTCCGACTTTTGTCTGCCGGGCCCGAGCGGATGCTGCCAGGATGTTGCTTTGAAAATAAGTCGAGTTGGGTGTGATGCTGGTGGCGTTAATGCCACGGCTTTGTGGATTTCTTAAAAGAGACTATAACAAAAGCCCAAGAAGAGAAGTGAGGGTGCATTACCTGCAGTGTTCCTAAACCATATGAAAGGTGCTTTAAGCTGAGGCTGTGGGGAAGACCGTTTGGGATAAAAGGGAGCAGCTCCTTCAGGACTCTGACACTAAAGTGTTGGGAAATACACTCAAAAAGTACAAGGCTTTAAGGTGGACCCTGTATTACTGTTTATCTTGTCTACTTGTCTTACAGGTGTGCCCTGTGCCAAATTTACAAAGATGTACATTCCCTACATTTTTTAAAAACCATATTAACCCTATTCAGGACTTTCATGTTGTCATACGTAGAAGGTCTGTCATTGGACCCCAAGTAAGAATACATGCAAAATAATTGTTGGTATTCATTATAGACTTTTATCCTATGTTAAATACATTTTTTTGATAAGTTGATGTATTTTTGTTTCCAAATGCATGACATATGTTCCTCTTTTTATATTTGAAAAACATCTTCAAAAATAAAAAACAATACCTGTCACCTAAACCAAATGGCCTGGGGTCCAAAAGACCATAAGGGTCCTGAATAGGGTTAAAGGGGTCAATGAGGCAGCTCTGGCCTGCTCTTTAAACTTCCTTTAAAGTGTGCCATCTCCACTTTTTTAATCATGTAAAACAGTTAAAATCACAACACTGCAGCTTCCGATTCTGTTGCCCTTATTCAGCTTATTTATTCTCACTTTAAACGAAATGAGAAATCATTTTCAAGTGTAATATGATGTCAGAGACACCGATGCACCTTCACGTTTGCCGAAGACACCCAGACTAGGTCCCACCTGTTCCTTCCATCGCAGCTCATCATCATCTGATTAATTACAATAAATCCCAAAATAATTACTCATCAGCTCATTAGGCAGACGAAAAGATTTACGTCACCTCAATAAATTATAAAATTCTGAGAATGTCATTTGCAATCAATACTAAAATAGCTCTAACGTCACGTGTAAACTTGTCAGTGGTTTTATCAAACAGCAGCACACATAGCAAAGAAAGTTTTTTAAAAATATGTCTTAAAATGTCTTGTAAGGCATTTTTGATCACACTTATTGTAGATATAGCCTGTTAAATGACTTAGTGCACAGTTATGGATGACATAGACAGTCATACGTCCATCATGCTGGCAAGTGATGTCCAAAAATGGCCCTGTGGATACATACCATGAGAACAATGAGGACACACTTCATAGTGATACAGGCTCAACCTGTCAATCACAAATTCACCGAAAACTTATCCTACTTTTTTGGCTGTTTTATTCAAAATGAGACCATAATTGACAAGATTAACACCATGTTGCATTCAAAAAGTCTTTAAAGTAGCCAATAAGATCACAAACTTATGAGGAAAATGTTGGCTAAGGTAACAAATAGAGCAGATGTGGCTAAGGTGGAAGAGCGGGTTGTCCTCCAATCAAGTTTGGTGGTTCGATCCCCCGCCCCTCCACAGTTGAAATGTCCTTGAGCAAAGACACTGAACCCAAAGTTGCTCCCAATGGCATGGCAGCGCCTTGCATGGCAGCTCTGTCACCATTGGTGTATGAATGTGTGTGTGAATGGGTGAATGAGAAACACATTGTAAAGCGCTTTGGATAAATATATAAGTGCAGAACATTTGCCATTTACAAATGAATGCCATTTTAAAGAATGCAGGTTTGCTCCATTGGTCCCTTGTAGGCCAGGGCGATAAAATCATAGTGACGTGTATCTGCAATAGACATTTCATCAACATAAGAAGAAAACTGTTTTACAGAATGTTCAATAGCTTCACTTGAACGCAACGGATGAAAACCACCATGAAAATCCATGACATGTTTGGTTGCATGAACAAACCCAAGTGTGCTCCCTCCCTGGTTCATAAACAGTCTGTTGTATTCCTTGAGCCCCTTCGCCCTCCATCGCTCTCCTCCTTGGCTTCCGTGCAGGTCTTCCAAGGCGTGCTACTCTGTGGCTTGTTGCCCTTGTCAGTGCCTGCAGACCTCTATTGGTGGAGGCAACAGCAGCCAGCAGGGAGCAGTGGTTTCATTTGAGCGACAGGCCTTGCAGCCAAAAAGCATGATCCTGTGTGCCCCACCAAGTGGTGATGTAAGCAAAGGAGTTTAGACAGAGCGAAGAGTGGATTCTTTAAAAAAGCTGAACTGTTGAGCTCAAAGCAAGCCCTGCTCAGAATGCAAAGAGACATCAACCATAAGTTTGTTAGGGTTGTGATATTTCTTTGA